>NW_004444040.1:653593-654842 GCF_000243295.1 Trichechus manatus latirostris
TTCTTTGTCTTTTATGGTGGATTTTGTTTTAAAATCTATTTTATCCGAGATAGGTATTGCTACTCCTGATCTTTTTGATTTTTAATGTATTTATGTCTTTGTTGCTAAGGTGTGTCTCTTGTAGACAGCATGTTGATGGGTCCTTTTTTTTTTTTTTTTAAATCCATTCTGTCACTCTCTCTTCATGGGTGCATTTAATCCATTTATGTTCAGTGTGATTATCGATAGGTGTGAGTTTATTGCTGTCATTTTGTAGTGCTTTTTTTGTGGTCCTGATGTTTTGTTAGTACCTCTTACTCTTCTGTGATGAATTCCTTTTGCTTGTGGATTCTTTTTCCATTTCTTTCATTTTTGTAGATTTTGTGTTCACTAAGACTTTATGTTTTTCTTTATTTTGATGAGTAGGTTTGTTAACTTTCTTTGTTACCTTGAAATTTACTCCTTTCTTCCTAAGTTTGAATTAGTCTTTTATTACGTGATATCACATTGACTTCCTCTCTATTTGAAAGTTCCATAGCTATACATTTATTCATTCTTTTATTGTTCTGACGTTGTTGTCATTTACAGATTTACCTCTGTAGTTTCCTGTCGTAAATTTTTTAGTTTTATCTTTGAGAGTTCATTATGTAGGTTGGTATCTGCCTGATGCTATCTTATGTCCTAGATTCAGGTTGTTGTCTGATGTTGTTGGTTCTGTAACCAAACGGCTCCCTTTAATAATTCTTGTAAGTTTAGTTTGATTTTTACATATTCCCTTAATTTCTGTTTGTCTGGAAATGTCCTAATTTTGCCATCATATTTGAGTGAGAGTTTTGCAGGATATATTATTCTTAGTTGTTAGTTTTTTTCTTTCAAGATTTTATATATGTCATCCCATTGCCTTCTTGCCTGCATGGCTTCTGCCAAGTAATCAGAGCTTAGTCTTATTGTTTCCCCTTTGTATGTGACTTTTCATTTTTCTCAAGCTGCTCTCAGGATTTTTTCTTTGTCTTTGGTTTTAGCAAGTGTGATTATGAAGTCTCTTGGTGATTTTCTTTTGTGGTCTGTCATGGATGAATTGTGTCCCCCCAAAATATCTGTCAACTTGGCTGGGTCATGATTCCCAGTATTGTATGATTGTGTACCATTTTGTAATCTGATGTGGTTTCCTTATGTGTTGTAAATGCTATCACTATGATGTAATAAGATGGATTAGTGGCAGTTATACTGATGAGGTCTACAAGATTAGATAGTGCCTTAAGCCAGTCTC
>NW_004444040.1:654942-657171 GCF_000243295.1 Trichechus manatus latirostris
GTAAACCTTTTCATGAGTTTTTATAATAGTGGTCTCGTATGGTATTTGTCCTTTTGTGATTGACTTACTTCATTCAGCATAATGCCGTCCAGATTCACCCATGTTGTGAGATGTTTCGCAGATTCATTTTTCTTTATTGTTTTGTAGTATTCCACTGTGTGTATGTACCATAGTTTGTTTATCCATTCATCTGTTGATGGGCACTTAGGTTGTTTCCATCTTTTTGATATTGTGACTAATGCTGCAATGAACATGAGTGTGCATATGTCTACTTATGATGGCTCTTATTTCTCTAGGATATATTCCTAGGAGTGGGATTGCTGGATCGTATGATATTTCTATTTCTAGCTTTTTAAGGAAGCGCCATATCATTTTCCAAAATGGTTGTACCGTTGTACATTCCCACTAGCAGTGCATAAGAGTTCCAAGCTCCCCGCAGCCTCTCCAACATTTATTATTTTCTGATTTTTCGATTAGTGCCAGTAATGTCGGGGTGAGATGGTATCTCATTGTGGTTTTGATTTGCATTTCTCTAATGGCTAGTGATCACGAGCATTTCCTCAAGTGTCTGTTAGCCTCCTGAATGTCTTCTTTGGTGAAGTGTCTGTTCATATTGTTTGCCCATTTTTTAGTTGGATTGTTTGTCTTTTTGTTGTAGAGGTGTTGGATTTTCCTATAGATTTTAGAGATTAGACCTTTGTCTGATTTGTCATAGCGGAAAATTTTTTCCCAGTCTGTAGGTTCTTTTTTTACTCTTTTGGTGAAGTCTTTTGATGAACATAAGCGTTTAATCTTTGGAAGATCCCAGTTATCTAGCTTATCTTCTGGTGTTAATGTATTGTTACTTGTGGTTTGTATGCTGTGTATTAGGACCTCTAGCATTGACCCTATTTTTTCTTCTATGATCTTTATAGTTCTTCATTTTTTATTTAGGTCTTTGATCCATTTTGAATTAGTGTTGTACTTCAGGATAGAACTTGAAATATTCTTTTTGACAATGAACGCAACACCATTCCTCTTTAATTTGTCATTCCCGGCATGGTAGACCATATGATTGTCTGATTCAGAATGGTCAATACCAGTCCATTTCAGCTCACTAGTGCCCAGGATATCAATGTTTATGCATTCCATTTCATTTTTGATGACTTCCAATTTTCCTAGATTCTTACTTCGTACATTCCACGTTCTGATTATTAATGGATGTCTGTAAGTTTGTCATACTGTGAGGGCTTGTGTGTTGCTGTGATGCTGGAAGCTATGCCACGAGTATTCAAATACCAGCAGGGTCACCCATGAAGGACAGGTTTCAGCTGAGCTTCCAGACGAAGATAGACTAAGATGAAGGATGTGGCAGTCTACTTCTGAAAAGAATTAGCCATTGAAAACCTTATGAATATCAGTGAAATGTTGTCTGATATGGTGCCGGAAGATGAGCCCCTTAGTTTGGAAGGCACTCAAAATACGACTGGGGAAGAGCTGCCTTCTCAAAGTAGAGTCGACCTTAATGAGGTGGATGGAGTTAAGCTTTAGTGACCTTCATTTGCTGATGTGGCATGACTCAAAATGAGAAGAAACAGCTGCAAACATCCATTAATTATCGGAATGTGGTTTTGTATAGATGCCCTTTATTATGTTGAGAAATTTCTCTTCTATATCTATTTTGTTGAAAGTTTTTATCAGGAATGGGTGTTGGACTTTATCGAATGCCTTTTCTGCATCGATTGAGATGATCATATGATTCTTTGTTTCACTTGTGTGGTGGATTACATTGATTGATTTTCTAATGTTGAACCATCCTTACATACCTGGTATGAATCCCACTTGGTCATAGTGTATTAATTTTTTTATAAGATGCTAAATTCTATTGGCTAGAATTTTGTTGAGAATTTTTGTATCCATATTCATGAGAGATACTGGTCTGTAATTTTCTTTTTTTGTGGTGTCTTTGCCTGGTTTTGGTATCAGGGTTATGCTGGCTTCATAGAATGAATTTGGAAGTATCGCTTTTCTGTGTTCTGAAATAGTTTGAGTGTTATTGGTGCAAATTCATCTCTGAATGTTTGGTAGAATTCTCCAGTGAAGCCATCTGGGCCAGGGTTTTTTGTGGTTGTTGGGATTTTTTTTTATTACCATTTCAGTCTCTTTTCTTGTTATGGGTATGTTCAGATTTTTTACCTCAGTTTGTGTTAGTTTAGGTAGGTAGTGTGTTTCTAGAAATTTGTCCATTTC
>NW_004444040.1:657271-671138 GCF_000243295.1 Trichechus manatus latirostris
TTGGACCTGAGGTTCCTGCACTGAGATGCTCCTAGACCAAGGAAAGACTGATGCATCACAAGGACCTTTCTCCAGAGCCGACAGAGAGAGAAAGCCTTTCCCTGGAGCTGATGCCTTGAATTTGGACTTGTCGCCTACTAAACTATAAGAGAATAAATTTTTCTTTGTTGAAGCTATCCACTTATGGTATTTATGTTATAGCAGCACTAGATGACTAAGACAGGGTCCAGCCTATATGGATTTGTTGAGCTTCTTGGATGGTTGGCCTTTTGTCTTTCATGATATTAGGAGAGTTTTCTGTCAGCAAATCTTCAATGATCCTCTCTGCATTTTCCATTTTCTCCCCCTATACTGGAACTCCGATCACATGCAAATTTTTGCTTTTGATTTGATTGTTTCAACCTGCTTTTTGTTTTATTTGGTTATGTCTGGGCAGGCAGGCTGTGCATGTTTTGTTGCTTGCTCTTCTGTGGGCACGATACTTCTTACCACCTTGTCCAGGTGGGCAAGGCTGGTCACTTAGCTATGATGCAGCAGGGTGGATCCAGCGAAGGTGGAGGGCCAGGGTGGGAAGTTTGCGGCACGAACTGGGACCAATGGAACGGGGCCAGGGAACAGTGCAGGGCAGGGTCTGGGAGACCATGTTGGTGCTACTCGGGGGCACAGCATTCAGTGCACGGTGCAGATAGGCAGGAGGGAAAAGAGAAGACGTGATGTCCGTAGCTAAGTGGGTGGGTGAAAGAAGAGAGAGAGAAACAAAAACAAAAAGCAAGCAAAAAAAAAAAAAGTAAATAAAATGGTTGCACAGTAGAATTTGGCAGGTAGGGGTGGGGCAGACGCAGGGAGGCTGTGGCCAGTGACTCTGTAGCCGAGTGGTATGGCTCAGCCTGTTGAGAAGGGGCATGAGTGGCGCACAGGACTAGGTGAGCGGGACAAAGGAAAGGAAAGAGGGGAAAGAGGAGAAGAAACCAGCCAACCAATCAACAAACAAACAAAAATAAATAAATTAATAATAATTAAAAAATAAAACAACAACAACAAAAAACATATATATAGTGGTGGGAGAGCCAGCCATTGGGCAGAATTGGGGTGGCAGCAAGCTGATGTCTCTCTCGCCAGGTGGCAGGGCATGACCCATCAGGTGGAAGCAGGGCCGGGCCTAGGTGGGAGGGAGAGGAAAAGGGAGAAGGGAAGGGGAAAGATAAAGAAAAGTAAAAAATATGACACTGAGGGAACTGGCCTGCAGGGGCAGCGCAGATCCAGGGAGGCTGTGTGCCAGAGGCTCTCCAGTACCTTGGCGGGATTTTTTATAGGAGCTTCTACTTATTTTTTCCCTCCAGATACCAAAGGCCCACACAATAGGCAATGTGCCATATGATCATTGTTATTCTGGCAGAAGGGGTAGGACTTGAACAGAGCCTAAGGAAGAATGAAGCGTCTAGAATGCATGTGGCTCATATCCAAAAAAGGTAATTAGTTATTTAGATATCTCAATCAGCCAGCCAACCAGCCACCAGCTATATACCACTGTTAGAAGTATTACAAAACTCAAAAGTAAAATAGGAAATGAATTTTTTTCTAGAAGCCCTCATCAATCGTTAAATCCTAGTGACTCATATAAAAATTTTTTTTAATGTGTCCCACTGGACATCAAAATGCTGCTTGTAGTTTGTAAAATTCTCTATGTACATGTATTTATTGACTAAGATGAAAGTGTTAAGAGTAGATGAGTAAGGAGGAAGTATAGAGAGTATACTTAGGATAAAGATCTCTCATCCGAGGGGAAAAAGAGCTACAGGATTTGGATGTCTTGGAGAATAATGTATAAGAGGAAAAGAAAAAGAAATCAAGTAACGAGTTAATAAAAGAAAAGAGAGAGAAATGGGAGAAAAAGTCAATAATTTTGTTAGTGTGGGGGCCTCTTAACACCTGAGCTTCAGAGGTTAAGGAGAACTGGAGGCTCAGAAAGCCTTAGCTGTGGCAAGAAATATAACAATATCTGCCTTTTATTCAGTGCTTGCTATTTGAGAGGCACAGGCTAAGGCCGTCACATGGATCACTACATTTACTCCTCATACCAAAAAAACCCAAACCACTTCTGTTCAGTTGACTCCCACTCATGGCAGCCCCAAGAGTGTCAGAGTAGAACTGTGCTCCATGGGGTTTTCAATGGCTGATTTTTTAGAAGTAGATTACCAGACCTTTCTTTCGAGGCACCTCTGGGTGGACTTGAATCACCAACCTTTCAGTTAGCAGTGAGTGCATTAACCATTCGCACCACCCAGGGACTCCTTACTCCTCATAGCCACTCTATTTTACAGGTGAGGAAACTGAGACTCAGAGAGATTGTGTAACCTATCCAAAGTCCATTGGTGGCATTTGAAACCAAGTTTTCCTGGCTGTTAACCACTCAGAACTATGGTTGTTTCCATAGGGTAAGGGAATGTAGAGGGAGTATTCTAGTTTGGGTAGAAAGAGAATTTGGGTGGAACTAAGAAAAAAATAACAATCTCTTAGTGAACTGCCAAGAGAAAGACCTAGTTTAGAAAAGGCTAGACTCAGATAACTTAATCAAAGAATTAAGATTAAGGATTCTCTAAAATTAAAGACTAAGTTTAACAAAGACTTGGATGGTCTTTATAATTGTATATAGGAAAATCAATTACCTACTCACACACACGTATGAAATTACGTGTGAGCAGCACTCTCTCTGTATACTCTTTGTGTCCTGATAAGCTCTCACGTTTGTAGTTGAGTAGGGTTGTTACTTTCAAGACTGGTGAGGTTATGTTTTCCTGGGAGGAGTGAGGAGTATTCTGAAGCAAATAGAAAAAGACTGAATGTTAAAGCTAAGAAGGAAGTCAGTCCTTTGGATAATGAGAAATTGACAGTGTAAGGGTTGCCAAACCCTGTCTTTTATCCCAGCTTATTGTTGTATCTTACGAGGTATGGTGGCAACAGAAGTTATGACTTATAACACAAAAAGCATTACTTGATACTTTGAGACTTTGGCAGTTTTCAGAGCAGAGCCAACACAAGGAACCATTGCTTATCCTAACAGCTCCTCCCTGAGACACTCCTTTCTGACTGAGAACCGCTGGAGCCAGGGCCTGCCTGGGAGAATGAGCAGATCCTGAATGGGGCAGCTTCGGGGATAATAAAGATCAAAAGTCTGGAGTGCTTCACTCTTCACTCACCACATGTTAATTGGGGCTACTTTGGATTCTTGCCACGGGTGGAAGAGTCACCCTGCACTTCGTTTAACAGGCTTTGTGGTCATCAGCTTTTGTTTACTCTTTTGGGATTTGTCCCAGGAGAATCCCAAAGCATTTCCGTTCGGCGCAATCACAGTGAGAGTCACAGACTCAACTAATAGGCACTTAGAGGTCATCCAGTCATCACCAAGCATTTTGTTAAAGCTCTCAAAGCTGAGCACCTTGGCTTTAGGCACTCTGCAGAGCTAGGAAGACATAGTCATGAGACGGGTGTAGCTATAGGATCACACCTCAGCTGCACCACACCTTTACTCTAAGAAGCTCCAGGCTTTTTTAGAAACTTTTAAAGTTATAGCTTCATTCTGAACTGTGGCAGAGAGAGATTGGAGGGTGATGAGGAATACAGAGAAGCCATGTAGATTTAGGTTTTGAGTACGTCTCTCACCCCAGCCCCACATGAAAGAGGGTGTGTTGGGGGTCTCCAGACCACCCACAGGTTTGGTGATTTGCTAAAAGGACTCACAGGACTCAGCATATAGTTTTACCCATGGTTAAGATTTATTACAGCAAAGAGATACAAAGCAAAATCAACAAAGGTAAAAGGTGCATGGGATAAAGTCCAGAGGAAACCAGGTGCAAATTTCCAGGAGAGTCAAAACACAATTCCTCCAGCAACAAATTGTGACAATATGTGTGGAGTATTGTCTACCAGGGAAGCTCTTTAGAGATTCTGCATCCAGGGTATTTATTGAGGAATGATCATGTACCCTCTGCCTAGCATGTACCAAAATTTCAGACTCCCAGAAGAAAAGCAGGTGTTCAGCATAAACCATATTGTTTGTACAATCTAGGCACAGTGAGCTACGCTTATCATTTAGTGAAAATTTCATATCAGTATAAGGAACTATTTACTAGTCAAATTTCCAGACACCAGACAAGGATCAGCTTTGCAAGCAGGCCTTTCTAAGGAACCTCAGGCCTGCTATGTTAACTCTTTGCTACACAGAAGGGTAATCACATTTCAATCTTTCTTCTGTTAGAAATTAGTAAATTGCGAGCAATGAGGTAAATGTGATTGTTTATCATCATCATCTAAAGTCCTAGATTCACATTTCTGATAGGTCATCTGTACCTGGATGTCCAAAGATATCTCACACCCAGTATGCCCAAAACTGAACTCATTATCCTTCCACGTCTTCTGGTTTCTCCTCTTTATATACTCTACTAGTGACCAGCTCTCTCTCTCTCTGTCATCAAAGTAATTCTTAATTTTTACCTCTCTTACACTCTGCACAACTAACCAGTCACCAAGTCCTGTAGATTCTACTGCTTAAGTATCTCTCAAACTACTTCTTTACCCCTATTCCCACTTCCTTAGTTCAATTTTTTTTCGTCTCGCTCTAGGACAGTAGCTTTTTCATGGGTCTTTCTCTGTAAACACTCTCTTTTTTTGTGTCCGACTCCGCAGTAGAAAAGACCTGGCAGTCTGCTCCTGTGAAGATTACAGGCTGGGAGACCCTATGTGGCAGTTCTACTCTGTCATATACGGTCACTGTATGTTGGAATGACCCAGTGGCACACAATAACAGCGAATCCGTAATGTACTGCTGCCAGAGCTCTTTTTAGTTTTTCTCTTTTTAAAACTATTTTTTAACTTTTTGCTTTGAAACAATACTCGCTGAACTATTTCTTTTGGCTGAAAAAGTAATACCTGCACATGGTAAAAACTTAAATAATACCAAAGGGTATGCAATGAAAAATAAGTTTTCTCACTTCATATTCTCAGTCTCCTTCACCAGAGGTACTCGTTGTTGATAGTTTGCTATATACCCTTAGAAAATTTTCTCTGCATGTACAAGCACATGTATATAGATAATATCCTTAAAATACACACACTTTCCATACCTCAAATACAAATAGGAGCACACTATATGCATTGCTCCATACCTTCCCTTTTTCACGGAATTTGTTACCTTAGAGAGCTTTCTTGATCCATGCATGCTGATCTATCTCACATTTTTAATTGTATTTTAGATGAAGGTTTACAAAACAAGTAGTTTCTCATTAAACAGTTAGTACACATATTGTTTTATGACAATGGTTAGTAACACCATGACATGTCAACACTCTCCGTTCTCAGCCTTAGGTTCCTTATTACCAGCTTTCCTGTCCCCTCCTGCCTTCTAGTCCTTGTCCCTGGACTGTTGTGCCCCAGTAGTCTTGTTTTGTTTTGTGGGGCTGTCTAATCTTTGGCTGAATGGTGAACCTCAGAAGTAACTTCATTACTGAGCTAAAAGGGTGTCTGGGGGGTAAGCTCTCAGGGCTTCTCCAGTCTCTGTCAGGCCAGTAAGTCTGGTCTTTTTTTGTGAGTTTGAATTTTGTTCTACATTTTTCTCCAGCTCTGTCTGGGACCTTCTGTTGTGATCCCTGTCAGAGCAGTCAGTGGTGGTAGCGAGGCCCCATCTAGTTGTACTGGACTCAGTCTGGTGGAGGCTTTCATAGTTGTGGTCTATTAGTCCTTTGGACTAATCTTTCCCTTGTATCTTGTTTTCTTCATTCTCCCTTGCTCCCAAAGGGGTGAGACCAGTGGTGTGTCTTTAATGGCTGCTCACAGGTTTTTAAGACCCCAGACGCTACTCACCAAGGTAGAATGTAGAACATTTTCTTTATAAACTGTGTTATGCCAATTGAGCTAGATGTTCCCCGAGACCATGTTCCCCGAGACCATGATCCCCACAACCCTCCGCCCAGCAATTCAGTCCTTCAGGGAGTTTGGATATGACTATGGAGCTTCCATGACCTTTCTTTATACAAGTTGTACTGGCTTCCCCAGTATTGTGTACTGTCTTACCCTTCACCAAAGTTACTAGTCATCTAGTGTCTGTTTAGTATTCCCCCGACCCCTCCCATCCCTCATAACCAACAAAGATTGTTTCTTTTTGTGTGTAAACTTTGTAATGGTTTTTACAGTAGTGGTCTCATACAATGTTTGTCCTTTTGTGATTAACTTATTTCACTCAGCATAAGGTCCTCCATTTTCATCCATGTTATGAGATGCTTCACAGATTCATCATTGTTCTTTATCATTGCATAATACTCTATTGTGTGTATGTACCGTAATAGTTTATCCATTCATCTGTTGATGGGCATCTAGGTTGTATCCATCTTTTTGTTATTCTGAACAGTGCTGCAGTGAACATGGCTATGCATATGGCTATTCGTGTGACAGCTCTTATTTCTCTAGGATATATTCCTAGGAGTGGGATTGCTGGATAGTATGGTATTTCTATTTCTAGCTTTCTAAGGAAGCTCCATATCATTTTCCAAAATGGTTGTACCATTTTGCATTCCTACGTCATCCAGTCATCACCAAGCATTTTGTTAAAGCTCTCAAAGCTGAGCACCTTGGCTTTAGGCACTCTGCAGAGCTAGGAAGACATAGTCATGAGACGGGTGTAGCTATAGGATCACACCTCAGCTGCACCACACCTTTACTCTAAGAAGCTCCAGGCTTTTTTAGAAACTTTTAAAGTTATAGCTTCATTCTGAACTGTGGCAGAGAGAGATTGGAGGGTGATGAGGAATACAGAGAAGCCATGTAGATTTAGGTTTTGAGTAGTCAGTCTGTAAGTTCTCTTTTTAGTCTTTTGGTGAAATCTTTTGATGAGCATAAGTGTTTAGTTTTTAGAAGATCCCAGTTATCTAGCTTATCTTCTGGAGTTTGTGTGTTGTCGGTTATGGTTTGTATCCTGTTAGTGCTGTGTATTAGGGCCTCTAGCGTTAATCCTATTTTTTCTTCTATGAACTTTATAGTTTTTGGCTTTATATTTAGATCTTTGATCCATTTTGAGTTAGTTTTTGTATATGGTGTGAGGTATGGGTCCTGTTTCATTTTTTGCTGATGGGCATCCAGTTTTGCCAGCACCATTTGTTGAAAAGTGTTCCCCATTTGGACTTTGGGCCCTTGTTGAAGATCAGGTGACCGTAGGTGGATGGAATTACATCTGGGTTCTCAATTCTGTTCCATTGGTCAATGTATCTGTCGTTGTACCAGTACCAGGCTGTTTTGACTACCGTAGCTGTATAGTAGGTTCTGAGGTCAGGTAGTGTGAGTCCTCCTACTTTATTCTTCTTCTTCAGTGGTGCTTTTACTTATCCGGGGCTTCTTCCCTTTCCATATAAAGTTAATGATTAGTTTTTACATCTCTTTAAAGAATGTTGTTGGTATTTGGATTGGGATTGCATTGTATTTGTAAATTACTTTGGGTAGAATTGTCATTTTCACAATGTTGAGTCTCCTTATCCATGAGCATGGTATGTTTTTCCATTTATGTAGATCCCTTTGAGTTTCTTGCAGTAGTGTTTTATAGTTTTCTTTGTATAGGTCTTTTACATCCCTGGTCAGATTTGTTCCTAAGTATTTTATTTTTTTAGGGGCTATTATAAATGGTGTTGTTTTCTTGATTTCCTTTCATCATTCTCTTTATTGGTGTATAATAATCCAACTGATTTTTGTATGTTTATCTTGTATCCTGCTACTCTGCTGAATATTTCTATTAGTTCCAGTAGTTTTCTCGTGGAGTCTTTTGGGTTTTCCATATATACTATCATATCATCTGCAAATAGGAACAGTTTTACTTTTTAATTACCAACTTGGATGCCCTTTATTTCTTTTTCTTGTCTTATTGCTCTAGCTAGGACTTCCAGCACAATGTTAAATAGAAGTGGTGATAGAGAACTTCCTTGTCTCATTCCTGTTCTCAAGGGGAATGTTTTCAGCTTCTTTCCATTTAGAATGATGTTGGCTGTTGGTTTTGCATAGCTGCCCTTTATTATGTTGAGGAATTTCCCTTCTTTAGCTATTTTATTGAGAATTCTTATCAGGAATAGGTGTTGGGCTTTGTCAAATGCCTTTTCTGCACTGATTGAGATGATCATGGTATTCTTTTCCTTTATTTTATTTATGTGGTGGATTACATTGATTGATTTTCTAATGTTGAACCATCCTTGCACACCTGGTATGAATCCTACTTTGTTGTAGTGTATTTTTTTTTATATAATGCTGAATTCTGTTGGCTTGAGTTTTCAGAATTTTTACATCTATATTCATGAGAGATATTGATCTGTAATTTTCTTATTTTGTGGTGTCTTTGCCTGGTTTTAGTATCAGGGTTATGCTGGCTTCATAGATTGAATTTGGAAATATCCTTTCCTTTTCTATGTTCTTAAGTAATTTGAGTAGTAATGGTGTGAACTCTTCTCTGAATGTTTGGTAGAATTTTCCAGTGAAGCCATCTGGGCCAGGGCTTTTTTTGTTGGAAGTTTTTTTTTTTTTTTATTACCTTTTCAATCTCTTCTCTTGTTATGGGTTTGTTCAGATTTTCAGCATCACTTTGTGATAGTTTGGGTGTAGATAGGGTGTTTCTAGAAATTTGTCCATTTCATCTAGATTTTCAAATTTGTTGGAGTATAGTTTTTCATAATACTCTGTTATGATCATTTTTATTTCAGTTTGATCTGTTGTAATGTCCCCCATCTCATTTCTTTTTTGGGTTACTTGTGTCCTCTCCTGTTTTTCTTTTGTCAGTTTGGCCAGTGGTTTGTCAATTTTGTTGATCCTTTCAAAGAACCAACTTTTGGTTTTGTTGATTCTTTTTATTGTTTTTCTATTCTATATTTCATTTATTTCTGCTCTGATCTTTATTATTTCCTTTCTTCTGGTGGCTGTGGGCTTCTTTTGCTGTTCTCTTTCTATATATTTGAGTTGTACAGCTAATGTTTTGATTTTGCCCCTTTCTTCTTTTTTGATGTGTGCATTTATTACTATAAATTGACCTCTGATCACTGCCTTTGCTGTGTCCCAATGGTTTTGGTATGATGTATTTTCATTCTCATTTGATTCTAGGAATTTTTTTATTTTGTCTTTGATTTCCTCTATTACCCAGTGGTTCTTAAGCAAGGTGTTATTTAGTTTTTATGTAATAATTTTTTTTCCTTGCTCTTCCTGTTGTTAATTTCTACTTTGATGGCATTGTGATCAGAGAAGGTACTTAGTACTATCAGTGTTTTGGATTTTGTTGAGGGTTGCTTTGTGGCCTAAGATGTGGTCTATTCTGGAGAACATTCCATGTGCATTGGAAAAGAATGTGTACTTTGTAGCTGTTGGATGGAGTGTTCTATATATGTCTATGAGTTCTAGTTGGCTGATTGTGGCCTTTAGATCTTTTATGTCTTTGTAGAGTTTCTTTCTAGATGTTCTGTCCTTTACCAAGAGTGGTGTGTTGAAGTCTCCTACTATTATAGCGGAACTGTCAATTTCTCTTTTCAGTGCTGTTAGAGTTTGTTTTATGTATTTTGGAGCCCTGTCATTGAGTGCATAGATGTTTATTATAGTTATGTCTTCATGATGGATCATCCCTTTAATCATGATGTAGTGCCCTTCTTTGTCTTTTATGGTAGATTTTGTTTTAAAGTCTATTTTGTCTGAGATTAGTATTGCCACTCCTGCTCTTTTTTGGTGGCTGTTTGCTTGATATATTTTTTTCCATTGTTTGATTTTTAATAAATTTATGTCTTTGTTTCTAAGATTTGTCTCTTGTAGACAGCATATGGATGGATCCTGTTTTTTTTTATACATTCTGTCACTCTCTGTCTCTTTATGGGTACATTTAGGTCATTTACGTTCAGTGTAATTATTGATAGGTGTGAGTTTATTGTTGTCATTTTGCAATGCTTTTTTTTTGTGGTGCTGACGATTTCTTTGTTCCTCTTACTCTCCTGTGCTGAATTCCTTTTGTTTGTGGATTTTTTTTCATTTGTTTTGTTTTTGTAGTTTTTGTTTTTACTGAGACTTTATGTTTTTCTTCTTTATTTTGATGAGTATGTTTGTTAACTTTCTTTGTGGTTACGTTGAAATTCACCCTTAGCTTCCTAAATTTTAACCAGTCTGTTATTACTTGGTATTGCCTTGCCTTCCTCTCCATTAGAAAGTTCTATACCTACACCGTTTATTCCCTCTTTTATTGTTCTGACGTTGTTGTCATTTGCAGATTAATGTCTTTGGTTCCCTGTTGTAAATCTTTAGGTTTTGAGTAGTCCTTGTGAGTTCATTTCCTAGGTTGTTATCTGGCTGGTGTCACTTTTTTTTTTTTTTTTTAAGTTCCATAGTCTTCTATGGTATCAGTGTAATTCTAATTCATTTAACAACTTCCCTAGTGTTGGATACTTAAGTTATCTTTAGGGTCTTGCTCTTCTGAAAAGTTTTCTTTTGAAAACATGGATCTGATCATGTCCTTTCCTGGCTCAGTCATCTTCAGTGATTTCCCATTGTTTACAGCCATGCCTCCAGCTGGGGACCCAGGATGCAAGTAGGTTACCAGCTATACCTGAGGCCATGGGAGAAACAATGGCATATCTTCCTGGAGCTCATGTAGAAAAATGCTAATTGAACTTGTAAATGATTACAGTTTTTTATATTGAAACAACACAACTCTGTTACGGTGAAGAATATAGAATTATGAATTTTTCAGATGATGCTAGGGGACTTCAAAGAAATTTGTGGAGGCTACTTCAGGGTATACTTCCAGACTCCACTAAAGGCCCCTGTTTTTCTTTCTTGCCTAGAGGACATTCATGAAAATGACTGAGGAACCAAGTCCACAGGATACAGTTAGAACTTCCTAGCCATAGATTTGAGATGCCTCACAATTTTTGACTCTGATCCCAGTCTATCTGTCCATGCTTACCTGTTGATTCTCCCTATATACTTTTTGTTTTATGTACACAGAGCTACTTGTTGTTTCCTAGTTCCCTTTGCCTGAAATGCCCTTCTCCATCTGGTATACCATTCATCCCTAGAAGGGCAGTACAGCCTACTGCTGAAAAACACCGACTCTAGGGTCAGCCTGGGTTTGAATCCTCCTGTGCTACATTTCTAGCTGTGTGACCTTGAGCAAGTTACTTAATTTCTCTGAGCCTTGATGACCTCATTTGTGAAATACAGGTACTAGAAGTACCTGATAAGGTTGTTGTGAGATTTAATATATGGGTTAATATATGTAAAGAGCTTAGAACAGTGCTTGGTACATGGTAAGCACTATATAAAGGTGTGGTTATTAATATTATCATTATTTTTATTATCCAAGGTCTAGTTTTCATGATACTCCCAGGTCTAGTAACATCTCCATATAGTACTTAGCACATTATTCAGTGCTTACTTTCTCTTCCCCTTTAGGTAGTAATCTTCTGAGAGAGGGGACCCCATCTTATTTATCTTTATATTCCCAATGTTTCATACATGATAGGTAATTAGTTGATGTTGCCCAGATGTTAACTGAATGAGATGATAATTTTAATAATAATGGCTTGAACTCTTATATCTGTATTGATTTCCAAGTCCTGTCCATTTGTTTACACAGTTACTGATGATTTTTGGTCCTAGAGAGGCTTTTCAGATTCTCAACAGGGGGTGAACATAAGTGAAATATGTAAGTAAATATAACGGATGTAAGTGAAAACTTCACTGTAGAAATGATTCACACTAAAACCCTGTTTCTCAAACTATGTTCATGCTAATAGGTATACTCCAAAAACAGGTTCCTTGAATAAATAAGCTTATAAAATTCTGAGTTACACAAAATTAAATAGATGACTTTACTATAGGACTCCTCAGAGCCTTTACTAAGCTGATGTACATGGGGGCCTGGGTGGAGTAGAGGAAAGGTGAGTAAATTTCTTAACCTTTTTTGACCAGAGGCCTTTTTTCTCACAGAACGTTTATCAATATCTAGCGGGACTAGCTCTATGGAGTGTAGTTGTTGAAAAACTTAGCCTAATTCTCTTCTATGGCTGAGTTGTCTGTGCTTGGGAGTGCTGTAATTATGGTGCCATTTGATAGTCATGGTTCCAGGCCCTTGTTAGAGAACAACCATTAAACCAAAAAACTAAACCCATTGCCGTCAAGTCAATTCTCACCTTAACCGTTAATGGACCCAGGTCAAGTTCAGAGAGGCAGGAAGGCAAGTGGACACTGAGGAGACTGGGCCAGAACAGCGTGAATCAGGAGTCTGGGCATGAGAGGCCAGTCCTGCTGTAAGTGGGCAAGAGGAGTGTTAGGTCATATTTCAGGAAGAGGGAATCCTCAGATCCCAAGTCTTGAAACTACTCTGAACCTAACCTCCTAATGACAAGAGGAGGGATTTCATTACGACTTCCTTTAGGTTTGGGGAACATAGATGCCCACATCTAGACCATATGTAAACTGGGATGGAGCCAGCAGTGTGTCTATCTCATACTCCTATAGAACTTATGGAGACCCAGCTCAGCATTAGTGTTACTTTGAACAAGTTAATTGTCCTCTCTGGCCTTAGATTCCCATCTATAAAAGATAAAAACCAAACCTGTTGCCGTCGAGTCGATTCTGACTCACTGCAACCCTATAGGACGGAGTAGAACTGCCCCATAGGGTTTCCAAGGAGCAGCTGGTGGATTCAAACTGCCGACCTTTTGGTTAGCAGCCGTAGCTATTAATCACTGTGCCACCAGGGCTCCCTATAAAAGATAGGCATTGACATATATCACCAGTTTTTAAGTCTTTAGCACTGGGACAAAAACAGATTAAAAGCTTCTATAGGTTCCTCAAGCATCAAGCCATCATCTTGGCAAAAATGCTTGATGATCTGTGGAGTCCCTGAAGCATTTCTGAAGACTCCCATGCCACAGTATGAGAATCACTAGACGAGGTGACTCTTAAGCACCTGTCCTGCCCTCTGACCCTGTTCCTTTTCTGGCGATTTTTACAGGCTTGGTTGTTTTTGTTTTTGTTTTTCCCAAGTTTGGCAAGTATTGGCATTTTTTAAGATATGGTTGAGTTAAGAAGGTATTATTGTGACTTGTGATCTCAGACACATTTTACCTCTGTACATTGCTTGTTTCAGATAATTTCTTATTCTCTTAATTGAAGTTTTTATTTGCCCTTCCCCACCCGAATACAGGGCTTTGTTCTTGATCTTTTCTGTCCTTACCACACACACTAATTCATGAGATGCTATGACAAATTCAGCCGTTCCTATCCCTCGCCTCCTTTTTTGTGAGTCACAGGTAGGCAGTGAAGCTGCTACTGAAAAGAAATCTCACACCTGGGTGAGACTGTTGATTTTACTCAATGCCTCATTGCAGAAGTGGAAATTGCTGACTTTAATATTTTGTTTTTGTGGTCTCTTGGGTAGAAAGACCTTCCCATGTTGGTTTCGCAAGTGACCTGTGTGGCTAGTTTCACTAAGGCTGTCCAAGTGATAACACAGCAGAATTTGTGATTCTTCCTCCTTCTCTTTCAATTTAATAATAATAACAACAATAACAATGGCAACAATGATATTCAGCTATCTTTTAGAGTGTCTCACATGCCAGGAACTGAGCTATATGCTCCACATACATTATCTTTAATCCTGATAACTTCAGAAGGTAGATATTATGGTCCTAATTTTGCAGATGTGGAAAGCTCATGGAAATTAAGTCCCATGACCAAAGTTGCTCAGTTAGTAAAGCAAAGCCTGTATTTAAATCCAAGTCTGATTCTAACACTCGTATTCTTTTCACCTTCCCATAGAGACACACGCCCGTTGTTGTAGAGTCAATTCTGACTCATAGTGACC
>NW_004444040.1:682098-703688 GCF_000243295.1 Trichechus manatus latirostris
CGGCTGAGTTCTTTATCTCTTCATTTGATGTTCTAGGGTTTCAGGATTGTTGATTCTCTGTTTGGCTTAGTTTTTCGGATCTTTGTTGTGGAGGGACGGCATGGTGTTTCTGCCTAGAGCGCCATCTTGCTGGAAGTCTCCAGGTTTGTAAAAATTTTGGTAAGTAAAAGTAAAAAGCAAGAGAGCAGAGAAAAAAGCAACTGATAACTTTAAAACAATTACAACTTAACTTGGAAATTAAGTGAGAACCAATTGTAAAGTCAGATCTTATTTCTGAGGAGAAACCACAGATTGACATAGGTGCAAATGTATCTATGTAACTTTGTGTACATTTTTGAAACTCTGAGCTTTAGATTCCTTCCCTATAACATGGAGAAGGAAGGTCCCTGGAAAGCTGCTGTGTCTCAGTCATCTAGTGCTGCTCTAACAGAAATACCACAAGTGGGTGGCTTTAACAAAGAGAAGTTTATTCTCTCACAGTCCAGTAGGCTACAAGTCCGAATTCAGGGCATTAGCTCCAGGAGAAGGCTTTCTCTCTCTGTCAGCTCTGGAGGAAGGTCCTTGTGATGCATCCATCTTTCCTTGGTCTGGGAGCATCTCAGCGCAGGAACCTCGGGTCCAAAGGCTGCGCTCTGCTCCCGGCACTGCTTTCTTGGTAGTGTGAGGTTCTCGTGTCTCTGCTCACTTCTCTCTTTTATATCTCAAAAGAGATTGCATTAAGACACTATCTAATCTTGTCAACCTCATCTGTATAACTTCATCACAGTGATAGAATTTACAACACATAAGGAGATCACATATAATCTCATCATAGTGATAGAGTTTACAACATAAGAAAATCACATCAGATTACATAGTCATACAACACTGGGAATCATGACCCAGCCAAGTTGCTACACACAGTTTTTGGGGGACACAATTCAATCTATGACATGCTGTAAGCAGTGGATCATCACTCACTTGAAAAACGTAGTCATCATCTCGAAGATTTTCTTAACTGAACATAAGTTGAGAACTCATAAATAGCCAATTTAGATCTACAATGTGCTTTGCAGTTTACAGAGTTCATTTATATCCATTACCTCATTTCATCCTCCTGACAGCCCCATGGGGTAGGTATTGTCGTAACTAGGACCTTTGTTAACAACAGATCAAAGAATGTTGATTGAATGCCTACTCTGTGCCAGGTTATTCTTGCACCTGAGCAGGACACTGATGACTAAAATAGGGATTGTGTGTGATTTTTATTTTGTTTTTAATTTTTTAACTTGATTTTTGTTTAATTTTTTTTATATTTTACTTTTATTTTAATTTTTCTCCACAACGAATTTATCATTAGGAAAGATTATCCTACCCCTCTCTCCCCAAAAAAAGGTGAGAGGAAAAGAAAAAGACCACTCCCCTTTAAGGAAGTCAAAGTCTACTGGAAGAGACAAAGGTACACAGTGAACCAAAATACATGACAGATCATGGTAAAACCAAAACCAAACCAAACTCATTGCCATGGAGTCGAGTTTCGACTCATAGCGACCCTATCGGACAAAGTAGAACTACCCCATAGGTTTTCTAAGGCTGTAAATCTTTAAGGAATCAGACTACCACATCTTTCTCCCATGGAGCGGTTGGTGGGTTTGAACTGCCAACCTTTCAGTTAGCAGCTGAGCGCTTAACGCTGCACCACCAAGTTTCCTACAGATTATTGTAGGCTTTATTAAAGAAGCTCAGAGAGATAGGCAATTAATTTTGACACTAGGAGCAGGAAACTTTTAAATGCTCTTATGAATTAGGAACAATAATCCTAGTCCAGTCTACCTTACAGAGAGGTTATGAAAGTTCAACAAAACAGATGAAAGCTCTACATCCTGTACATCTATAAAGGATTTGTCATGGTTTGAATTATGTCCCCCCAAAAATGTGTGTATCAATTTGGCTAGGCCATGATTCCTGGTACTGTGTGATTTTCCTGTATGTTGTAAACCTGCCTCTGTGATGTTAATGAGGGAGGACCAGTGGCAGTTGTGTCAGTAAGGCAGGACCTGATCTACAAGACTGGATTGTGTCCTGAGGCAATCTCTTGAGATACTAAAGAGAGAAGTGAGCAGTGAGACAGGGGGACCTCATACCATCAAAAAAGCAGTGCCGGGAGCAGAGCGCATCCTTTGGACTGGGGCCCCTGCGCAGAGAAGCTCCTAGTCCAGGGGAACACTGAAGAGAAGAAGGCCGACAGAGAGAAAAAGGCTTCCCCTGGAGCTGACACCCTGAATTTGGACTTTTAGCCTACCTTGACTGTGAGGAAATAAATTTCTCTTCGTAAAACCATCCACTTGTGGTATTTCTGTTATGGCAGCACTAGATGACTAAGACAGGATTATTATCATTTCTATTCCTGTTTCCTAGTAGAGTTGGGAGTATTGTGTTCCCCTAGGGCAGTTGTGTTGTGCCAGGGGGTATCTGAGGATGGTCCTCTTGGAACTCACACTGGGGACAACATCTCCAAGAGCTACTAAATTCTGACTCATGGCAGCCCCATGTGTGTTAGTACAACTGTGCTACTAAGTTCGGCCCTTCCTACTATATCTCCTTCCTTTGTCCCTTTAGCCCCATCTTCTTGTATTGTGCTATCTTCTTCCTTCCTCTCCCTTCTTGTACACCTCTTAAATCCTTCTTTACCTTTTCCATACTGTATTGGGGGTCCCCAGTGATTCACTAGAGAACTCATAGGACTCAGCGTATAGTCGTACTCCCAGCTGTGATTTGCTAGAACAAAAGGATACAAAGCAGCATCTGCAAAGGGAAAAGGTGCATGGAGATAAAGTCCAGAGAAAACCAGACACAAGCTTCAAAAGTCTTCTCCCAGTAGAGTCACAAAGGGTGCACGTAATTCCTCCAGCAATGAATTGTGACAGCATGTGTAAATTGCTGTCTGCCGGGGAACATCACCTGAGCCTAAGAATCCAAGGCGTTTATTGGGGGCCAGTCACATAGACACCCTCTGCCTAACATGTACAAAAATTCCAGACTCCCAGAAGGAAAGCCAGGTGTTCAACATAAACCACATTGTTTATACAGATGATTTAGCACAGTGAGCCACTCTTAACATTTAGGGCATGGTGGGAACCTTCCAGAAATCCAAGTTCCCAGATGCCAGCAAAGGGCCAACCTAGCAAGCAGGTCTTTCGAAGGATAGAAGTCTTAGGCCTGCTATGCCAAATCTTGCTGCACACATACCTAAAAAGGAAACCAAGCAAATGGGAAAATAGAGTAGACAAAAGAGAAAATAATATGAGAAAAGAGCAAGGCAAAAAAGGAAGTGAAGAAAAAGTTTCGTTTGAGGAGAGAAAAATGGGAAAGAAAACAAATTGTTATATATTAATGTCATAATGAATAAAAATAAATATATAAAATCATAGAATGTCCAGAACTATTACTTTGAGGAGGTCATTTGAGCCCCAGACTCTGGATACGGACCAACCCCACTGACTTACTTAGTGAGCCCTATGTCTTAACTTTTTAAAGTAGCAGAGCTCTTTATTCAAATGCAACCTTAGTAGAAGCCCAGTTGAGACACAAAGGTTGGACTGCTGTGTGTAAAATGGGTCTGAGGGTCTCTTTATCACCCTGCCCCCTCTTAACTCTTGGAGTTCCACGAAGCACAAGGGAAAACACTGATTTTGTGCAGTCTCCTTTGTTTTTCAGGTGATGAAACCAAAGTCCAGCTAACTAAGGCCTCACAGTCTTAGAAATAGAACCTATTGATTTGGAGTCCAGTTCATTTTGTTATTGTTGTTATTGTTATCTTCTGTAAATTCTAAGTGGCCCTTGAAGAGATGGATTCAAGCCAACATTTACTAGTAATGTCTTCAGATAAGTCCACTTATTCTCAAGACAGACAATAAATAAATAAATGATCTGGCTTTTGGAAAATTCTCCGAAGTATTCCATGCTGTGGTATCTCATCATGGCCCATCATCCTGTCCTTTAGGCTCCAGCATAAGCAGCCCATTCTCCTTTAAGCCTTAACTCCTCTGGCCAGCATTCCATTTCTTCTGTCATCTCACGGGAGCTTGCATTTTCCCTCCATTACAGACGTCTAGGCTGGCTTGGGCTGAACTTGTGCACACGTTTATTTTACTTTGAAGGCAGGGACTGTAGCTTATTCAGGTCCTATCCTGTACAGTGCTGAGCTGAGCACTTTGGAGGCCCAGCTAATGTTCACCGGATCATATTGAACTGGGTGAGGTTCTCCAAGCCCACTGTGTTAGTTGGAGATGGGAGGTCAAAGTCTTAGAGAGCTCTGAGAAGTTGCTTTTGAAAACATCTCTTCCATTTCCTTCTTAACTTCACAGCCAGGAAGCTGTTCATAAAATTGAGGAGGAAAATAATGTAGGCTCATTATCTTCTAATTATATGTATTTCATGCATTTTTGTTACCTTCCAATAAACTTCTCTAGTTTTGAGTCTTATCCCCTCCCAGTAGCTGGAGATTCTAGTCTTACTGCAAAGTAACTACTTTGACAAATGTAGCTTTTTGCTTATCTTATTTAGTGTAAAAAATGTTTGTGATTTGTTTCAGAGCCTAAGTTAAGTATAATGGGGTATTAGATGGGGAATAGACATTAGAAGCTATCAAGGCCAGTTTTGTGCCTGGATCCCCTCTCTTTGACACTATGATGGTTAGCTATCTTGCCATTCTGTTTGCCCACTATGGACAGGGAGCTGACTTGCTTTGAATTAGGCACAGTCCAGAGTTCGATAAACTCTAGCTTTTGGAGAAATCTTCCTTCTGTTAAGCTCCAGACTGCCTCCACTGCCACTGCCCACTGGTCTTGGCTTTGTCCTCTGGAGCTATATGGAGTATACTTTGTTTCTCATACAACCATTCTTTCATCCAGCCAGTTTTGTTTTAACATAGAACATTCATGAAGAATCCCATGCATTTTGCCAGGATAGATGGAGGGATGTTAGGGGACAAATGTAGTGTGATATATTCAGTTTGATATAATTGTAACCAACCATACAATTCTCATTGAAAGAAAATAATTTTAAAGAGAACATCCCATGACTCCATTTATATGAAATTCTAGAAAAGGTAAAACCATAGTGAAGGGAAACAGATAAGTGGTGGCCAGGGGTAGAGGGGAGGGGGTTGACTGCAGAGAACAAGGGAACCTTTTGGGTTGATGGAAATATCCTATATCGTCATTTTGGTTGTAGTTGTTAGGTACCGTCGAGTTGGTTCCGACTCATAGCAATCCTATATACAACAGAATGAAACACTGCCTGGTCCTGCGCCATCCTCACAATCTGTGTTATGCTTGAGACGATTGTTGCAGCCACTGTGTCAATCCATCTCATTCAGGGTTTTCCTCTTTTTTGCTGACCCTCCACTTTACCAAGCATGATGTCCTTCTCCAGGGACTGATCCCTCCTGATAACATGTCCAGAGTATGTGAGACGCAGTCTCGCCATACTTGCTTCCAAGGAGTATTGATTGTACTTTTTCCAAGACGGGTTTGTTCATTCTTTTGGCAGTCCATGGTATAGTCAATATTCTTCATCAACACCACAATTCAAAGGTGTCAGTTCTTCTTCGGTCTTCCTTATTCATTGTCCAGCTTTTGCATGCCTATGAGGCAATTGAAAATACCATGGCTTGGGTCAGGCCTACCTTCGTTTTCAAAGTGACATCTTTCCTTTTCAACATTTTTGCAGCAGATTTGCCGAGTACAATGCATCACTTCATTTCTTGACTGCTGTTTCCATGGATGTGGATTGTGTATCCAAGCATTTTGTGACTTGATGTGAGCAGCCAATCAGTTGAAAGGGGAGTTTTCGGGGATGTGGACTGCATCCAGTATATATGGATATTCTGGCAAAGCTTGTCCTCTCTCAGTCCTGTATCCAAACTCATCATTCTCTGACCTCTGGTTCTTCGGACAAGTTATGGATTGAATTGTGTCCCCCAAAAATGTGTGTCAACTTGGCTAGGCCATGATTCCCAGGATTGTGTGATTTTCCACCATTTTGTCATCTGATGTGATTTTCCTATGTGTTGTAAATCCTGTCTCTGTGATGCTAACGAGGCAGGATTAGAGGCAGTTATGTTGATGAGGCAGGACTCAATCTACAAGATTAGGTTGTATCTTGAGTCAATCTCTTTTGAGATGTAAAAGAGAGAAGAGAGCAGAGAGATTGGGGAACCTCATACCACCAAGAAACAAGAGCCAGGAGAATAGCGTGTCCTTTGGACCCAGGGTCCCTATGCTGAGCAGCTCCTTGACTGAGGAAGATGGATGACAAGGACCTTCCCCTAGAGCTGACAGAGAAAGAGCCTTCCCCTGGAGCTGGCACCCTGAATTTGGACTCCTACCCTCCTAGACTGTGAGAGAATAAATTTCTGTTTGTTAAAGCCATCCACTTGTGGTATTTCTGTTAACAGCAGCATTAGATAACTAAGACAGAACATGAGCCAGCAACCTGCCATCTGAGCTGCCAATTTTGGGTTTGTCAGTCCCTGCAACCCTGTTAGTCAGAAGAAGCCTCCAGCCTGACACCTGACCCACTGACTTGGGACTTGCCAGCCTCTGCAATGACGTGAGCCATTTCCTTGAAATAAATCTCTCTCTCTATATATATATACACACAGATATACATACATACATACATATGTGTATATATATATATACATACATACATATATATATATATATATATATACACGCCTCACGGGTTTGGTCATCTAGAGAACCCAGCCTAAGGCACTCACTCACAAGCAATGTATGGAGAGTTTTAGTTGCCCCATATCCTTGCTAACATAACACTTGTTATTGTCTGTCTTTTTATTTTAACCATTCTGATAAGTGTATTTGCTCTTACATTGTGGTTTTAATTTGTATCTGCTGATGACTAAAGAAGTTGAGCACCTTTTTATATGCTTATTTTCTATCTGAATATCCTCTTTTATGGAAGACTTAGTCCTTTTTCCCATTTTTCTGTTGGATTGCCTACCTTTTTGGATCTGCTTTTTAAATAGTAATTTTCCTCAAAATGATAATATAGTAGTGTGTTTTGTAACAATTCTTTTTTAGTACAAATCTCCAGCTTCTTTATTATTTATTTTTGCCCAGAAAAATATATTAGAGTGATAGGAGATGATGAAGTATTAATCCTAGAAGGAACTTCGGAGAGCTGCTAACACCTCAGTTGTAGATTCTATTTAGAATACTTTTGTTGGGCACCTACTGGGTCTCTAGGCTCTTGTTAGGTTTTTGCCTTTAAGGAAGATAAAAAGTAGAGAAGGAAGAGCCAGGCACACAACTGAGTTAGATCTTCTAAACCACAAGGAGGAAACCCTGAGGCCCCACAGAGGTAAAGTGATTTTGCTAAGGTCACACAGCCATAGCAGATCCTTCTAGTAAAGTACAGGTAATCCTTGGGTTATGAATATCCAGCTTATGTATAACCTGTAGTTATAAACCAACCCCCGTAAAGCCTATTACGTTCATAACCTGGGGACTGCCTGTATACAAAATAGCAGTAGAAACTAGGAACACACTTTTTTGCAACCTGTCTTAGTTATCTAGTGCTGCTATAATAGAAATACCACAAGTGGATACCTTTAACAAATAGAGATTTGTTCTCTCACAGTCTAGGAGGCTAGAAGTCAGAATTCAGGGTGCCAGCTCCAGGGGAAGGCCTTCTCTCTCTGTTGGCTCTGGGGGAAGGTCCTTGTCATCAATCTTCCTCTAATCTAGGAGCTTCTCAGCACAGGGACCCTGGGTCCAAAGGATGTGCTGTTCTCCTGGCTCTTGTTTCTTGGTGGTATGAGGTCCCCATGTCTCTCTGGTTGCTTCTCTCTTATATATCTCAAAAGAGATTGACTCAAGATACAGCCTAATCTTGTAGATTGAGTCCTACCTCATTAACATAACTACCTCTAATCCTGCCTCATCAACATCATAGAGATAGGATTTACAACACACAGGAAAATCACATCAGATGACAAAATGGTGGATGGTCCACAATTCTGGGAATCATGACCTAGCCCAAGTTAACACTTGTGGGACACAATTCAATCCATAACAGAACCCAAAGAGTTTTTTCCAAGTTAGGCTAACCCAGGCCTTACTCAACAGAGCCAGTGAGAATATCTTCGCTCATCAAAGTTCTACCCTTCTTTCAGGTCTAGCTCAGATGTGGTCTCTTTTGTGAAACCTTCCTGGTCTTTCTACAAGAATCAATCTTTTTCTGTTTTTTCTGGGTTGGGTTGAAGCATTTACCCAATTCTGTCTTGGGCTGTTTGTATATATGTCTTCTATCCTCTGGTAGGCAGTAAGCTCCTGGGAAGGCAGGTTTCACTTGTTTCTTTTTGTTGGGGAAGGGTGTGGGGAGGCTTGCATAAATCAATTGTTCAATAAAAGTTTGAATTGAATTGCTGCATCCAAGGAGAAAGGAAATGAAGGACTGTGTGTTCTATGAAACAATCAACAGGCATATTCATAGTGAATCGACATCTTTATTTTGGAGTGGTGACTCCTGCATTTTTGAGAATGAGATCACAGGCCCCAGAGACTCTAGAAGGTACTTCTAAAGACTAGAATGTACTTTACTTGGTAGGATATCCAGGGGTGCGAGAGCTGCTCTGTTGGTCCCTGCCATGCCCAGTGTTGGTGGCTAACTCCCTCTTTCCTGCTCCTGCACCTACTGTGGTCTAGTGTAGACTCAAGAGGCTGCCCTGCGAGCAAAATTGTAGAAGACTGCCTTCGAGCTCTTATGTGTGCTAAGACAGGTGAACGAAGATTAACCAGGAGAGTAAGTTAGTCATGGCAAGGGGAGGCTAAGCCCCTCTCCTATGTCATTCTTCCTACTCCTTGCCGGCTGGCCCCAGGCAGCCACCACAGCATGCCGGTAGCTGCAAGGGTGTGTACATTGCGTCTTTCTTCAGCTTTCTTTGCAGTCTGTCCTGCCCTGCCCACTCCTCCACTCCTCACCCTCCCTGCCCTCAGGGTGACTGCATAGTGGCGAGGCACAGGGTGTGGGGGAAACTTGCCCTGTCATCACTCAGGCAGGGCTAAGCTCTGAACAAAGAGGTACTTGGAATCCCCAGGGCCGTCATGTGCCAAGATCCAGGAGTTGTGTATCACACACCCATTAAGGAAGCAGGCTAACCTCAAAAGGAATTTCCTCGGATTTGGGAGTATGGTTAGAATAAAATCTTTTCTAACAGCCTGATGAATGGTCCCTGCAACAGACTATGGACTGTGTCCTTCTTCCTGGCTCCTGGTTCTTAGAGGGAGAGGAGATGAATAGGGAAGGGGAAAAGGAAGCAGAGATTGAGAGTTCACGAAATTCTAGAAATTTTGAACTGATTAGGGCCACATAGGAGTCTGTGGGTGGCACAAACAATTAAGCACTGGGCTACCAACGAAAAGATTGGCGGTTCGAACCCATCCAGAGGCACCTCAGAAGAAAAGCCTGGTAATGTTTTCAAAAGGTCACAGCCATGAAAACTCAATGGAGCACAGTTCTTCTCTGCAACCCATGGGGTCTCCATGAGTCAGAATTGACCCCATGACAACTGGGTGATACCCTGGGTATCTCAAACAGTTAAGTGCTCGGCTACTAACCAGAAGGTTGGTGGTTTGAATTCTCCCAGAAGTTCCTCGGAAGAAAGGTCTGGCAGTCTCTCTTTCTAAAGGTTACAGCCACTGAAAACCCTATGAAGCACAGTTCTGCTCTGAAACACATTGGGTCACCATGAGTCGGAATCAACTTGAAGGCAACTGGTTGGTAGGGCCAAAAGTCAAATAAATTGAAAGTAAAGGAAGAAACAGAGAAGCCAAATAACTGGTTAGTGGCAAAACTTAGACTTGGTGACTGATCGGCTGTGAGGGGTGGGGAGTTAGAGGTATCCAGGATGGCTCCCAGGTTCTGTCTTGGGCGGCATTGTCATCACAGCGCCACCACCTACTTAGTTACCCAGATGAAAGAACATAACTTACCCAAGGTCAATTAGCTCTTAAGTGGTAGAGCTGGCATTCAAACCTTCCTCATTCCACTGCTTTTGTAATGTTTCTGTTCATAATTGTTTGGCTAATAGCCATGAACTGTGCACGTGGGTACTTTCTGGAAGTGTGGGCTATTGCAGTGGTTGACATAGATTTTTTTGAGACTTAGCAGTTCATTTGGAAGAAATGTTAAGAACTTCCCCACCCAAGCCCCTGGTGTAGGGAGTTATGCATTATCCTCAAAGGCAGCCTGGGTTAATAGAAGAAGCATTAACCTGGGCTAGGAAATCTGGGTTCAAGTCCTGGTCCTGCCACACCACGTCACATACCTTCTGTGGCCTCAGTTTCCCAGTCGTAGAATAAAGGAGTTGGGCCAGATGACCACTAACAGCCATTTCAGCATTGACTTCTAAGATTCTACATGTCTGGGGAGTAGGACCTGTGCTTAAACATGTGGTTATAGGCTACAGGCATCTTGGAGGCTATTTAGTTCAGCTTTCTAAAGGATATGTTATTCTTCTCCCAAATGGTCCCGCCTGTGACCCACGTAGGTTGGGGCATAGAGAGGTCCCATGGCATATTGATTAAATCAGAATCTCTGGGGGTGGGGTGTTGGGGGTGTGGGTAAGTATTTTTGAACTCTTTCTAGGTCATCCCTGTGCATGGTGAGGGTTTAGAGCCACTACCTCAGACGATGCTGGGAAATCACCGAGGTGTGTGTTACCACAGGAAGCCAGCAAGCTACAATTTTCAGAGGGAAGGGCTGGTGGCTTCCACAGAAGAGAAATCAGCCCTGGGAAGAGTTAGGCATTCCAGAGCAAGGAAGGAAGCAATGCTTGACTGACAGAGTTAATCCTGACTCAGTCTCTAAAGTGCATTCCCAGTGCCACAGGAAAAATGAATCAAGCGTTCTAGCCTTTCCCACCTCGGTAACTCCTCTCCTTAAATTCCTTCAAAGCACCTTCCCATGTCTCAGCTCCTCAGAGCCTCAGTGTGGGTATTGTTGCTCTCATCAGCCTCAGAGGGACAAGTGATTTGCTACAAAGTCCTGTGAGAGAAGAAGACGGAAAATACTTTGGGTTGTTCAGAGTAAGGCGAGGTCATGTCTGGTCAAGAAGTGAAGAAAGATTTTGCAAAGGCCAAAGTTTAAGAGATAGAAGTCCTCTGCTCATAATAATGACTTACATATCATCAGTAAGAATGTGTCAGTCAACATTGCATGCCAGTCATATGCCAGACACCACACCTCCCACAAGATGCAAACAGGAAAAATGCAGACTTTTCCCATCATCCTCCAGGTCCATTATCTCCCCCAGTCTCCCTAGTCACCTATGAAAAAGATGGAATTTCCTACACTTTATAGAGGAGGAAGCCAATGCTTAGAGAGATTGACTTCTCCATCAACACTCATCTAGTTAATGGCAAAGCGAGGTCTTAGCATCTTTAAGTACTTTCTGGATTAAAGTGAAGAAAAATTAATAAGTAGTCCACCCAAGTTCTTCTACCACATCTGTCTACTATATACAAACTTAAGGGAGGGATGATTATTATTAGTATTGTTATAATGTACCTCGTCCACACCCTGCTCAATCCCAATTGTTTGACTGTCACCACCTAGCAATATTAGTGACAATTAGATTGTTTTAGTTTGATTATGGATAATTATAATCATCCCTCCTAGAAAGCTTCTCCTATGGCTGCTTAATTACAATTTAGAAGATTAGCAGAGCTGATGATGTCCAGGGTTTAAACATAAGGTCAACTTGACCCATAAATAGGAAATATGGGGACTTCAGAACTACAAAAGCTCCCTTTCAGTTGAGTTACAAGCAGTGACTCAGAAGGGTGGATATTGAACTGTGCCAGAGCTCTCCAAGCATTCTAGGCAGTGCTAGTGGATTCTAACAGATATAGTAGCTCCCAGGTATAGGAGTATGTGTGTTTACAATTCCCAGTGAATTACAGTAGAATGTGGAAATTGGTAAAGAATATACCCTAGTTCAGAATATTGTGCTTTGGATCAGCTTTTAGAAAAATTAGATAGTTATAGAAGTTTCTTATAATAAAACTAGAGGTTGCTCTAGTACAAGGAGAAAAATAATGGCTGTAAATTTTAGATGAAAAGGAAAGCCACCATTAGAGTAAGGGAGCCACCAGGATTTCCTAAGAACCTGTGTTATTTCTTCCTCTTTGCCAGCCTTTTCTTTGATTTCCAAATCTACCTTGTAAATTTGGTTCTTATCAAATGATGACAAAGATCCCTGAGTCATAATCAAATGCACATGAACCTATTGACCGGTATGCCCTCTTCTAGCACTAGTCCTGTGGTCAGCAAACATTTGGAGGGCCCGTTCTGTCTCAGGGACTATGTTGTTGTTAGCTGCCATTGAGTCGACCCCTTTACTCCTGGCACCCTCATGCACAGTGGGATCAAACTGCTGGGATCCACAGAGTTTTCATTAGCTGAGTTTTAGAAGTAGACCACTAGGCCTGTCTTCCTAGTCTGTCTTAGTCTGGAAGTTTTGCTAAAACCTGTTCAGCATCATAGCAACATGTGGCGACTACGCATGAGATGCATTGACCTGGACTTGAACCCAGGTCTCCTGCATGGAAGGTGAGAATTCTAGAACTGAATCACCTCCCCCCATACCCTACCTCACCCCCCGCCCCCAACCATGTAGGGCCTTGGAATAGCAAGACCAGGCCCTCACCCTGGAGGAGCTCAGCCTAATGGGTGACACAGACTTAAAAACGGCAAACTACTCTCCAGGGTTGTAAGTGCTGTGACATAAAGAGATCATGGAAGAAACAACAGCCAAAGTTGCCGGGGAAGTTTAGGAAACTTACAGAGGAGGCAGTCTTTGAACTGGGTTTGAAGTTCATCAGACAGAGGAGGCAGAGAAAGTCTAGTGTTCCATGATTCTGTGGTTCTCTGTACAGATAGGAACGTATGCCTTTCCTATATTTGCACAAGTGCATATTGTTTAGATACCCCATGTGCTTTAACAGTAATCGATAAAATTAAAAATGGGGAGAAAAAACAGTTAAAAATAAACCAATGGAAAGATCTTCAAAATATTAAGCTTGCAAAAGAGGTGCAGAAGAGTATTTATAATATTGTTACCATTTGTGTCTAAAAAAATAATATATGTTTTAAAATGCATAAAATATCCCAGGGAAGATACTTAGAAACTAGTAACAGTAGTTACCTCTAGGAAGAGAAATAGGATGCCTGGGGTACAGGAGAGGAAAAGGGGACTTTTTTTTTTTAATTCATTTTTAAATATTAAGATCTAATTTACATAGTGCTTTCACCCTTTTTAGTACACATTTCTTCAAGTTTTGACAGATGGCTATAGCCATGTAACTACCACCAGTGCAAATATAGAACAGCTCCATAAGCCCCCCAAATTTTCTCTTGCCCCTTTATAGTCAACCCTGCTCCCTACTCACAGCCACTGGCAACTACTGACCTTTTCTCTGTCCCTAATAGTTTTCCCTTTTCCATAATGTCACATAAATGATATCACACAGATGTAGCCTTTTGAGAGACTTACTTTTCACTGTATACTTTTATGTACCTCTTGAATTCATACTGTGTGCATTTTTATCTATTTAAAAAATAAAAATCTGGAAAAGTAAAAATCGCACTACATGGGTTAAAGACGAAACCCAGGGAAGTTATCAAATAACTAGAGCTAAATAAGAATAAAAGTAGTATATATCAAAATTCATGAGATACAGCTAAAGTGATACTCGGAAGAAAATTTCTGACCTTAAACGCATTTATTAGAAAACAAGGATTTTTTTTAAAAAAGGGCATGAAGTGTTCAATTCAAAAAGTCAGAGAAAGAAAAAAAAGTTAATCCAAAAAAAACTAGAAAGATATCAATAATCATTAATTAATAAAGACAAAAAATGGCAATAATAAAAATACATATGATTTGTATGTTGATTGCATAAAAACAGTTTAGGGTGGTGCAATGAACATTGGGAGTTAGAGGTAGAAACCTGGGTTCTAGTCTCATCCAACGCAAGTCACTTAATCCTTCTGTGTCTGTTTCCTCACTTCTCAGACTGAGATAATGACTTCCCTCCTGCCCAGCAGTAGTTGGACTTACATCAATAAGGACACAGCTGTGATGGCACTTTCCAATCTTGTGTGGCATAAGAGATCGTTGCAGTGGGGATTATGGTATGCCGCTGGGAAAGTTTCTCTTCAAAGATATTACATACATATTCCCATATCTGGATTTCATTCTTCTCTGCTACCTCTTAAATCTTTCCTTCCCTCTTCCACTGTTGATCTGTGCTAGACAGGTACTGCAGAGAAGGGAAAGTTGGGGCCCTAGGTCAGGCCACACAGAGCTCATATTCTGGATTTTGGAGTGCCCTGAAATAAGACCTAAATCCCATGTGTTGAAAGACCAGGGTTTAAGACCAGATCTACCACTTTGTGGCTGTGTAATCATGACCAAGCCTGTTAACATCTTTGAGTTTAGTGTCTTCATGAGTATAACGGGATCAAAATAATGTTCAAATCACAGAGCTGTTATGAGAATAACAGCAAATGAGATGATATATGTGAAAGTAGTTTATAAATTGGACAGTGCTATAAAAATGTCAGTTATCGTGGTAATTATTTTGACTAAAACTTCCCAAACGTATACTCCCAAAGTACTTTTAAGGTTCACAGTGTGACTTCTGTGCCTGTGGCAATTGGGATTGGGATGTTGGCTGTTATGATTAGATGTCTCTCTTCTTGAGTTGCCTGGCCAGGTGCCTAACCAGTGGCCAGTACCTCAGCAGATTTCTTAGCTTTTTCAATTAGTTGATTATGGAAAGCACAACTGAAACTTTAGGGAAAGGATTAAGGTGGAAAGAAGAGAGGGGCATGTTTTTTGTTATTGTTGTAAAGAAAATTAATTATTACCCTTACCTTCGTTACGTAGATTCTTGGCTGGCCTAAAGAAATATTTGTGTGTGTGTGTGTGTGTGTATGTGAAAAGTTAATGCTTAATGCTTATTTTTCCAAAACCGCTATGCACTGTATTACATTGTTGTCCAGTAGAAATATAATGCAAGAGATTCTGGGAAGATGGCAGCATAAACAGATCGTTGTTCTGACCCTTCCCCACAAATACAACAAGGAAACAGCACTCGGCTTTGAGGGACTCCGAATCAGAAAGCAGAGGAGAGCAGTGGAAAACTGCAAATAGGCAAGAATCAGTGAGTCACCTACGATAGGAAAACTGCTTCTCCCACCATCCCTGCCCCTCCCCCCAGCCACGTGGGCCGCCGGCTACTATAAACTGCAGAAGTGGCCCCAGAAAAAGAGCCTGTTTCCCTAACCACCACACCCCCTGCCTGTGTAAAGAGACAGGACCCCAAGCTTCTGCTCTAAAATCAATAAGGCATACCTTCTCAGGGGTTTGTTTGGAGTGTGCGAGCACCTCCCCTGCCCGGACACTGTCAGCTGCAAGCTGACTGTGAATTGCTACAGAAGGCTCCCTGCTGTGAGTCTGCTCTCATAGTCAACACCCTACCTGTCTTCCTGCGCACCCCATAGCTCAGGTCTTTGAAACCAACACAACAGACCTCCCAGGGAGTCAGGGGCTGCCTGCTCCCCTCTGAGGACTGCCAACTGAGGCTGCTGTGTACTGGGAAACAGGCATCTTGAGACCACACCCACAGCCAATATATTACCAGGGGCTGGGGGGGGGGGTGCTCTGATAGCAACAAGACACATCTCTCTGGGGGTCCATTCCAAGCGTGACAATTCCTGTCCCACCTGGACACTGGGCATTTATAGGCCTGCACTGAATTGCTACAGAAGGCCCCTGGAGTGGAGTCTGCTCCCATAGTCAGCACTTTACCTGCCTCTTTGTGCGCCCCATAGCTGATGCCTCTGAAACCAACAGGACAAACCTCTGTGGGGGTCAGTTTGAGTTAGTCTTCCCCCACTTCCAGTTGGCACTAAGGACTACTAAGGCTGCTGTGTGCTAGGAGGCAGGCATCTTGAGTGGAGGCTATACCCATAGCCAACATACATGGGGCAGGCTCTGATAGCAAAAAGGCAGACCTCCCTGGGAGTCCGTTCAGAGTGTGACTACCCCTCCCCCAACCAGTGACTGTCAGCTGCTGAATTGATAACAAACTCCTAAAGAAGGTTCACTACAGTGGAGTCAGGGAGGTGGGTCACCTAAGTCGAGACTGCTCCCCCAACCACCACAGGGCCACTGGAGCTCTGAAACCAACAAGACAGATCTCTCAGAGGTCCTTCTGGGGAGTGCCATCCCCTTCTCCCGAAGTGAAAGACAGCCTGCCTGTCCTTCCCCCCGAATGCCAGCTCAGATGTAAGCATCCCCCACAGAGCAGGGAAGGAAACCTTGGGCAAAACTAGAGTGCAACACCCAGTCCTGAAAGGGGCTCACTGGGTGTGTGTTTTCTAACTAAAAATATGATAGCAGAAACAAGGTAAAGGAGTAGTAACCGGAGAGAGGGGATTGTGCCAGCTGATAGACAGATTGATTAGTACACATTATCTCGCCTGAGTGGCCGTGCCCACTGGTGGACAGACTGAGCACACCGTGTTCTCTGGTATATTTGGGAGAGACTGAAAGTAGAAAAATGAGATCAGGAATTTCCGAATCCCAATTAAACCAGGGAAGGAGCTATTGAGAGAGGCAAAGGAAACAGTAAGCAAAGGCCAAAGGCTCTGCCCACTTAAGAGTTTCTTGCAGAAAGTAGTGCAGGCAAAAACACCAAATACAGGGGAAAACTGAGAAAGTTAACACCCTCGAAAGTTCCAGTGCCCCAACAAAAAGTCACAAGATACACAGAGAACAGAGAAACAGTGAACCATACAAATGAACATGTTAAAGGAAGTGAAAGCACATCTAGAGAAGACCAAATAATGAAAAAAATGAAAGAATATAATACAACATTAAATGTAATTAAAGAACTAGGGGGAAACATAGACAAAGAGCTAAAAGAAATAAGGAAAACAGTGTAAAAACAAAATGTGGATCTAAAAGAGATATTGCAACTGAAAGGGACAATAACTGAAATGAGGAATACAATAGAAGGACTTACCAACAGATTTAATCAGGCAGAAGAAAGAATCAATGAATTAGAGGATAAGAGAGTTAAAATTGCATTCCTTCCATCTTCAGGAATACAATTTTAACTCTCTTATTCTGATGGTTTGATGATTCCTTCTTCTGCTTGATTATATCTGTTGGTAAGTCTTTCTATTGCATTTCTCATTTCAAATACTGAAATGAGAACACTTTAAAGAGATCTTTTGCAACAGATTTGCCCAATGCAATACATTGTTGGATTTGTTGACTGCTGCTTCCATGGGCATTGATTGTGGATCCAAGTAAAATGAAATCCTTGACAACTTCAGTCTTTTCTGTGTTTATCATGATGGTTGCTTATTGGTCCAGTTTTGAGAATTTTTGTTTTCTTTATGGTGAGCTGTAATCCATACTGAAGGCTGTAGTCTTTGATCTTCATCAGTAAGTGCTTCAAGTCCCCTTCACTTTCAGCAAACAAGGTTGTGTCATCTGCATATCGCAGGTTGTTAATGAGTCTTCCTCCAATCCTGATGCCGCATTCTTCATATAGTCCAGTTTCTCGGATTATTTGGTCAGTATACAAATTCAGTTTGTCATATGCAGTGGCTTGCATGTTGCTGTGATACTGGAAGCTTTGCCACCAGTATTTCAAATACCAGCAGGGTTACCCTTGGTGGACAGATTTCAGTGGAGCTTCCAGAATAAGACAGACTAGGAAGAAGGACCTGGAAATCTACTTCTGAAAAAATTGGCCAGTGAAAACCTTATGAATAGCAGTGAAACATCATAGCTAGGCTCTCAAAAATTAAAGACAGAGAGAAACCTGGAAGCAGTGAGAGAGAAGAAAACAGTCACATACGAAGGACCCCCAATAAGATTAAGTGCCGATTTTTCCTTAGAAACATTGGAGGCCAAAAGGCAGTAGAATAATATATTTAAAGTGCTGAAAGAAGAAACCTGTCTACCAAGAATACTATACCCGGTGAAACTATCCTTCAAGAATGAAGGTGAAATTAAAATATTGCCAAACAAACAGTAGTTGAGAGAGTTCATATCCACCAGACTGGCCCTACAAAAAATACTAATGGAAGTTCTGTAGATGGAAGGGAAAAGACACCAGAAAGTAATTCAAAGCTATATATAAAAAGAAAGATCTCTAATAAAGGGTAATGCATAGACAAGAATAAGGGATAATAATAAGGTAGTCATGCTTGATAATTCTAAATGTTTTGCCCTTCATGGTTTGTAATAACAAATATATAAAAGGCAAGGATAAAATTATGTTACAGGGCACAAGAAATATTGAGACATAATTAGTGATAACAACAAGGGGGGGGGGAATGACATAGGTACAGAATTTCTTGTATGTTACCGAAGTTAAGTTGGTACCAACTTAGCCTAGAATGTTATTAATACAAGCTCTTAAATGTAACATTCATGGTAACCACTAAGAAGATATATAAAAGATATACACAAAAGGAAAGGAGAAGGGAACCAAAAAGGCTAACTACAATAAACCAACAAAACACAAAAGCAAGCAGTACTAAAGGACAAAGACAAAGAAGGCTTAAGACACACAAAAACAACAAAATGGCAGAAGTCACTTCTTACCAGTAATTACAGTGAATGTAAATGGACTAAATGCTCAAATCAAAAGTCAGAGAGTGGCAGAATGGATTTTAAAAAAATGATCCAACTATATGCTGTTTACAAGAGACACACCTTAAACCAAAAACTGAAATAGGTTGAAAATGAAAGGATGGAAAAAAATATCCCATGCAAATAATAACCAAAAGAGAGCTGGGGTGGCAATCTTAATATCAAACAAAATAGACTTTAAGACAAAATCTGTCAGAAGAGATAAAGATGGACATTATTTAGTGATAAAAGGGTCTATTAATCAAGAAAATTTAGCAATCATAAATATATATGTACCCAACATTGGAGCACCTAAATATATAAAGCAAACACCGATAGAGTTGAAGGGAGATATAGATATCACTACAATAATAGTTGGAGACTTTAATACACCACTTTCAATATTGGATAGAACATCTAGAAAGAAGATCAGCAAGGAAACAGAGGACCTGAATGACACTGTAAACCAACTAGACTTAGCAGACATATGTAGAACACGGCACCCCAAAACAGCACAGTATACATTCTGCTCCAGGGCACATGGATTATTCTCTAGGATAGACCACATTTTAGGTTACAAAGCAAGTCTTAATAAATTTCAAAAGATTGAAATCATGCAAAGTATTTTCTCTGACCACAACAGAGTAAAACTAAAAATGAATAACAGAAAAAAACCTTGGAAATACACAAATATATGAAAATTAAACAACACACTATTAAACTACCAGTGGTTAAAGGAAGAAATCACAAATTTCTTAGAGTCAAATGAAAAGGAAAGCACTACATACCAAAGCTTATGGGATGCAGTGAAGGCAGTACTCAGAGGGAAACTTATAGCAATAAATGCCTATGTGAAAAAAAAAGATCTCAAATTAACATCCTAACTCAACAACTACAGGAGCTAGTAAGAGAAGAGCAAATTAAACCTAAACCTACCAGAAGAAAGGGAATAACAAAGATGAGAGCAGAAATAAATAAACCAAAACCAGAAAAACAAAAGACAATCAATAAAACCAGAAGTTTGTTCTTAGGAAAGATCAATAAAATTGACAAATCTTTAGTAGACTGACAAGAGAAAAGATGCAAATAACCAAAGTGAAAAATGAAAGAGGGGACATTACAACTGACCCGATAGAAACAAGAGAATTATGACGGAATATTATGAACAACTGTATGGCAACAAACTGGATAACCTAGATGAAATGGACATATCCTTAGAAGCACATAAGTTACCCAAATTGACTCGAGAAAATAAATAGTCTCAACAGACCCATAACAAGTGAAGAGATGGAATCAGTGATCAAAAACCTTCCAACAACAACAACAAAAAAGTCCTGGACCAGATGCCTTCACTGGGGAATTCTACCAAACATTTAGAGAGAATTGCAAGCAATATTATTTAAACTCTTTCCAAAGATTGAGAAGGAAGGAATACTCTCTAATTCATTCTATGAAACAAACATAACCCTGATACCAAAACGAGAGAAAGACACCACAGGAAAAGAAAACTACAGACCAGTATCTCTTAAGAATACAGATGAAAACATCCTCAACAAAATACTAGTGAACAGAATCCAACAGCATATTAAAAGCATCATATACCATGACCAAGTGGGGTTTATCCCAGGAATGCAGGGATGGTTCAACATTAGAAAATCAATCAATGTAATACACCACATCAGTAGACCAAAGGAAAAGAACCACGTGATCATCTCTATGGATGCAGAAAAAGCAACACCTTACCTCTCACCACCTTCCCCTCATTTCTCTCAAATACCTGGCTCCGTGTGCCATCTTGGCTTCTTCCTGAAAGGTTGCGAAACACCGCTTGACTGGGAAACTGCTTCCCAGCCCGTGCCACCATGCTGGTGGGACCCCCAGGGCTTTTTTGTTTGTTTGTTTGCTTTGATTTGTTCTGTTTTGATCTGTTTGTTTTCTCTTCTTTTCTTGGCATTGGAGCCCCTTCTAGCTGGGCAGTACCATGCAGCTTGAAAGCTACTCCCTTACTCTGCGCAGACGCACAGGGACATCCCTGGGGGCATTTCTTTTTTCTTGGGTTTTTTTTTTGTTTGTTTGTTTGTTTCTTCGTTTTGTTTTCTTCTCTCTCTTATTCCCTTTTTGTCTTTATTCATTTCCAATTTCTCGATTTATTCATTTTTCCCTTTTAGCCTTTTTCTTTTTTTTTCAGTTTTGTTTTTCCTCTTTTCTCAGTCTCTCATCTCTCCACTCGAATAGCAAGCTCCCTTAGCACTCTTTTTCGTTTGTGTTTGTGTTTTTGGCTCCTGTTCCTCTTTCCTCTCTCTCCTCTTTCCCATACCCATCTTAGCTCCACACATCACAATCTACCCCCTCCTTCCTGCCTACCTGCACTGTGCACTGAACATCACACTCCCAAGCAGCACAGGCACAGCCTACTGGAACCTGCCCTGCACTGATTCCCAGTCCGCACTGTCAGCCCTGGTATGTGCCACAAACAACCCATCTCAGCAACTCCCCTTCAGCTGGACCTGCCCTGCTGTACCATACCTGAGTGACTGACACTGCCCATTGGAGAAGGAGGTGAAAACTATCATGCCCACAGATGAGCAAACAAAGAACACACAGCCCGCCTGCTCAGACATAACCAAATAAAACATAAAAGCAGGACAAAACAAATAAATCTACAATCAATAAGCAAGGAAAATAACAACTGAGTGCCCCAAAGACAGCAGACAATATCAAAACATTTACAAAAACAGGACAGGATGGTTCCAGTAGGTGTCCAAAATAAAACACCAGATGACCTTCCAGTAGAAGAAAAGGCACTAGACCTAACTGATAGGGAATTCAAATCTCTAATATTCAGAATTATCCAAGAGTTGAA
>NW_004444040.1:707409-724790 GCF_000243295.1 Trichechus manatus latirostris
CCCTGAATTTGGACTTTTAGCTTACTTTACTGTGAAGAAATAAATTTCTCTTTGTTAAAGCCATCCACTTGTGGTATTTCTGTTGTAGCAGCACTAGATAACTAAGACAGATGGCTAAGATAAAAAATAACAATAACAGAAAATAATACATGTTAGCGAGGATGTGAGGAGATTGAAACCTTTATCCATTGCTGGTGGGAATGCAAAATGGTACAGGCATTATGGAAAACAGTGTTATATTTCCTCAAAAAACTAAAAATAAAACTATCATATTATGGATTTAATTGTGTCCCCCCAAAATGTGTATCAACTTGGCTAGGCCATAATTCCCAGTATTGTGTGGTTGCCCACCATATTGTGATATGATGTGATTATCTTATGTGTTGTAAATTCTAACTTCTATGATGTTAATGAGGCAGGATTAGAGACAGTTATGTTAATTAGGCAGGACTCAATCTACAGGATTAGGTTGTGTTGAATCAATCTCTTTTGAGATATAAAAGAGACAGTTGAGTGGAGAGGAGGGGGACCTCGTTACCATCAAGCAAGAAGAGCCAGGAGCATGCGCTTCCTTTGGACCTGGGGTGCCTGCGTTGAGAAGCTCCTAGACCAGGGGAAGATTGATGACAAGGACCTTCCCCCAGAGCCAACAGAGAGAAAACCTTCCCTTGGAGCTGGCACCCTGAATTTGGACTTTTAGCCTCCTAAACTGTGAGAGAATAAATTTCTGCTTATTAAAGCCATCCACATGTGGTATTTCTGTCATATCAGCACTAGATAACCAAGACATACCATATGACCCAGCAATTCCACTCCTGTATATATACCCAAAAGATTTGAAAGCAGAAACTCAAAAAGAGACTTGCACACCAGTGTTCATTGCAGCACTATTTACAATAGCCAAAATGTGGAAACAAATGCCCATCAACAGATGAATGGGTAAACAAAACGTGATAATACATGTAATGGAATACTACTCAGCCAGTAGGAGATATGAAGTCTTGATATATGCTACAGTATGGGTGGAGCTTGAAGACGTTATGCTGAGCGAAATAAACCAATCACAAAAGGCCAAATACTGTATGAGCTCACTTATATAAAAAGAATAGAAAAGGCAAATTTATAAAAATAAATGCTTATTAGTGGTTACCAGGGGCAGAGGGAGAGGGGAAAAGGGGTTAAGGGTGATGGAAAAATCACATTGATTAAGGGTAGGGTTGCACAGCTGATTATTATAATTGCTGTCAGTAAGTTGCACACCTATAAAAAGTTGAATTTGAAAAATATAAATATAATGCAAACCACAAATGCAAGCCATAAATGGAATTTAAAATTTTTAGTAGCCACATTAGAAAAGTAAAAAGAAAACAGGTATAAGTAATTATAACCCAATATATCCAAACTATTAGCATTTCAACATGTAATCAGTATAAAAAATTACTAATGAAATATTTTACACTATTTTTTTCCACACTAAGCCTTCAAAATTCAAGATTCACTTACAGCCTGTCCTCAATTTGAACCAGCCATATTTCGAATGCTCAGTAGCCAGCCACATGTGGCTTGTGGCTGTCATATTGGACAGCACAGGACTAGAACTTAGGCTTGAGGAAAGTCATTTCTGAAGAGTAAAAAACCTTAAACGTGGCAGGAATCTAAATAGCTTCTTGTTGAGTGTAGTAGGGGTGAAAAGGAGTACCACATTTGGGTATATTCAATCATTTATTCAGCAAGTATTTATTGAAAGTATCTACTTTGAGAGCCATAAATGGAATTTATGGCTCACTCATCTATGCCAAGAAATTTGGAAGACAGCTACCTGGCCAACTGACTGGAAGAGATCCATATTTGTGCCCATTCCAAAGAAAGATGATCCAACAGAACGCAGAAATTATCAAACAATAGGATTAATATCACACGCAATTAAAATTTTGCTGAAGATCATTCAGAAGCAGTTCCAGCAGTATATCAACAGGGAACTGCCAGAAGATCAAGCTGGATTCAGAAGAGGACGTGGAATGAAGGATATCATTGCTGATGTCAGATGGATCATGGCTTAAAGCAGAGAGTACCAGAAAGATGTTTACCTGTGTTTTATTGACTCTGCAAAGGCATTCGACTGTGTGGATCATAACAAATTACGAATAACACTGCAAAGAATGGGAATTCCAGAACTTAATTGTGCTTATGCAGAACCTGTACACAGACCAAGAGGCAGTCATTCGAACAGAACAAGGGGTACTGTGTGGTTTAAACTCAGGAAAAGTATGCATCAGGGTTGTGTCCTTTCACCATGTTTATTCAATCTGTATGCTGAGGAAATAATCTGAGAAGCTGGACTATATGAAGAGGAGTATGGCATCAAAACTGGAGGAAGACTCAGTAACAACCTGTGATATGCAGATGACACAACCTTGCTTGCTGAAAGTGAAGAGGACTTGAAGCACTTACTGATGAAGATAAAACACTACAGCCTTCAATATGGATTATGCCTCAGTATAAAGAAAACAAAAATCCTCACAACTGGACCAATAAGCAACATCATGATAAATGGAGAAAAGATTGACAAGCACTACATTTTACTTGGATCCCCAATCAATGTCCATGGAAGCAGCAGTCAACAAATCAAACAACGTATTGCATTGAGCAAATCTGCTGCAAAAGACCTCCCTAAAAGTGTTAAAAAGCAAAGATGTCACTTTGAGGACTGTGTTGTGCCTGATCCAAGCCATGGTGTTTTCAATCACCTCATATGCATTTGAAAGCTGGTCAGTGAATAAGGAAGATCGAAGTAGAATTGATGCCTTTAGATTATGGTGTTGGTGAAGAATATTGAATATACCATGGTCTGCCAGAGGAACTTACAAATCTGTCTTGGAAGAAGTACAGCCAGAATGCTCCTTAGAAGTGAGGATGGCAAGACTTCGTCTCACGTACTTTGGACATGTTATCAGGAGGGACCAGTCTCTGGAGAAGGACGTCATGCTTGGTTAAGTTAAGGATCAGCAAAAAAGAGGAAGACCCTCAATGAGATGAACTGACACAGCAGCTGCTCATGCATAGCAGCGATTGTGAGGATGTCGCAGGATCCGGGCAGTGTTTCTTTCTGTTGTGTATGTAGGGTTGCTATGAGTCAGAACTGTCTGGACAGCACCTAACAACAACAACCTGCTTTGTGTCAAGTGCTGTTGTCTCGGTTCTGCAGCCAGCTCACCTAGTGACTTTGGGCAAGTCACTTCCCTACTTAGGGCCCCCCTGTTCCATCTTAGAGAAAATTTATATACCCATATAGGAAGAAGAGAGATGTTTATACCAGCTAAAGGAAAATGCAGCTGGAAATCATTAGCTTACTCGTGGACTTTGGAAAGGACATCAGTACCAATCACTCATTGATTCAGTTGATGAAGCTCTCATAAATCCCTTTATTATTCATGTCAAAAATCAGCTACCTTGTAGGATTTTACTGAAGGAATTCATGACACAACTCTTACCCGTACAGTGATTTGTCATGCTACGGTGTCACCCAGGACCCCGATTTCTTCACCAGTGTCTTGTTGAACATCCTTTTAGGGAGGTTCTAAGGGAGAACTAATAAAACAAGTCTAAATTCCTTTGTGACACCAAGTGCCTTACAAATGCTAAGTACTCATTACCATCCATCAGTAGATTTAACTGTGGGAAGGTGTCTAGGAGGTGTTGCAAGGAGTGGTGCTGGGACTGTCTTAGTACTGTCAGTAATGCTTGGAAATAAAGTCACATTCATTAACTTGTAGGTGGCCATGACTTAGGAATGACTGCAGCTTAAGTAGAAAAAGGAAATAGAGTTACGCTTCCTGAGAACAGGGTGACCTTAGCCATGCAGACGGGCTATCAGGTGACATCAGTTTTCAACTTCTGTGTTGGGAGAATGATCCTACACAGGTATTTAGAAAGAGAGAGACTGACTCTGGGAAAATGGAGGTGTTGGATACTTATTAAGCAGATAATGATCAGCAAACCAGATACCATCACTTGTGGTTACAGCCCAAACCAGCATTTGTAATTGGGGTGCACAGGGACAGGCTAAGACAATGCAAAGCCTAATGCAAATTCAGGTGGTAAGCACCCAGAAGTAATCCTTGACATTGGTACATGGTCTTTTAATGCTACAAAGTGCTTTCACAAACATTGTTTCATTGGAGCTTCACAACAGCTTTACATGGTAAGCAGGCTGTATGTTATGACCTACATTTTACAGATAAGGCTTATCAGGTAAGTAACTAGGTGAAGGCTATGGGACTAGTGAGTGGCAGAGAACAGCGGGGTTTTTTGGGTTTTGTTTTGGTTTTATTTTATCTTCACCATACCTTGCTGCCTTCCTAAGCTGCCCTAGGACAGAAAAGTGGCTTGATGACTTCTATGCCTTAGGGCAAATGTGGCGCTTCCTAGAAGAGTGTATGTCCAGAGAGGTTCTAGCAGTTAAACAGACTTTCAGCTAATAGCAATACAAGGAGATTGGCTTCCATTCTCCCATAAATGCATGATCTTCTCACTATGGACAGGATGGAAGAAGTGAAAAATGGCTATTCTCATCTACAGTATTTTCAGTTGTATCATCCACAGAAAGGTTCGTGAGTGGCACAATGGTTTACACTTGACTACTAACCTAAAGGTTGGTGGTTCGAAACCACCGAGCAGCTCCATGGAAGAAAGGCCTGACCATCTGCTTCCATAAAGATTACAGCCAAGAAAACCCTGTGGAGTAGTTCTACTCTATAACACCTGAGGTCGCCGTGAGTTGGAATCGACTCGATGGCAACTGGTTTTTTTCTTTAATCATCCTCAAAAGAAGTAGGATCATTGCTAAGAAATACTTCTCTAGAGCTGGACATAATAGGCTTTATTAGAAAGGAAAACATAATCTAGATCCCATCTTGTGTTTAACAATCCACTGTATTCATAGTGCACTTGATAATTTACAAAGCTCTCACAGACATATCTCATTTCATGGAGCAATTCCACAAGGTAGAGAGCAGTTATTAAAACTGAAGTCCAAAGAGGTTGAGTGATTTGTCCCAGTGAGGGAACCATGATTGAAACCCAGATTTTCCAAGTTCAAGCCTAATTGTTTCCTGTATGAGTTCTCTCTTATGATCTGGTTTCTGAACAGAAGAATTAGTCATGTTTTCCTTGCATGGTTTTCCAGGAAGTAGGGAATAGGTCAATGTTTAACCATTTCAGGAGGTTCAACCATTTCCAGAGAACTGATGCTACTGAAGGAAGAAGTTCAATCTGCACTGAAGGCATTGGCAAAAAACAATGTTCCAAGAATTGGTGGAATACCAACTGAGATGTTTCAACAGATGGGTACAATGCTGGTAGTGCTCACTCATCTATGCCAAGAAATTTGGAAGACAGCTACCTGGCCAACAGACTGGAAGAGATCCATATCTTTGCTCATTCCAAAGAAGGGTGATCCAACAGAATGCAGAAATTATTGAACAATATCTTTACTATCACCTGCAAGTAAAATTTTGCTGATGATTATTCAAAACCGGTTGCAGCAGTACATCAACAGGGAACTGCCAGAAATTCAAGCCAGATTCAGAAGAGGATGTGGAATGAGGGACATCATTGCTGATGTCAGATGGATCTTGGCTTAAAGCAGAGAATACCAGAAAGATGTTTACCCGTGTTTTATTGACTATGCAAAGGCATTCAACTGTGTGGATCATAACAAGTTACAGATAACATTGCAAAGAATGGGAATTCCAGACACTTAATTGTGCTCATGAGGAATCTGTATGTAGACCAAGAGACAGTCTTTTAACAGAACAAGAGGATACTGCGTGGTTAAAGTCAGGAAAGGTGTGCATCAGGGTTGTATCCTTTAACCATACTTATTCAGTCTGTATGTTGAGCAAATAATCTGAGAAGGTAGACTACCTGAAGAAGAATGGGGCATCAGGATTGGAGGAAGACTCATCAACAACATGCGATATGCAGATGACAGAACCTTGCTTGCTAAATGTGAAGAGGACTTGAAGTACTTACTGATGAAGGTCAAAGCCTATAGCCTTCAGCATGGGTTACACCTCAACATAAAGAAAACAAAAATCCTCACAACTGGATAGTAAAAATGGTGTGGCGGTGGCGTCTAACCTCCTGTAACTTCACAAAGGGGAAGGAGAATCGAGATCAACAGCCCAAGGCTGATTTCTATGAAGCAGAAGTCAGACATACCTCCACCCTCCAATCTTTTTACCAATTCTGACACCAGCTGCCCCTCCCACGACACTCTCTGCTTCTCTGCTGGGTTCAATAATATGTTGCAATGGCCACACAGAACTCACAGACAATTCTCACAATTATGAAGTTTATTAGAGAAGTAATAGGTTACAATTCAGGTTCAGGGATGCTCAGGATACATATAGTTTTTTTAATCAGAACAGCCTCTTCTCAGCCATGCCCACAGGCACACCTCTCTCTAGCCTCTTGGCCTCTGCCCTACTCTGGCAAGTGTTACAAAGCTCTTTTAGCTCTGTCGATAAGTGCCCAGAGGCACCCCATTCCACCAGTAAGCCTTGGCCCGGAGGCACTCAGCTCTCTCGCTCAGTGGGTCTGTGAGACTAGCTTTGCTGCCAAGTGTCTGCAGGCACCCCACTCCACCAGGAAGCCTCCTGCCTGAAGGTGCTAGGCTCTTTCACTCAATAGGTTGGCACACCCACTGTAACCACCGTGTTCTGTGGGCAAGGAAGCCCACTGCACCATCTTCTGCCAGTCTACTGGTTTGGCTGCTGCTGCTTCTCACCATCTCTCACTATCTCCAATGTTACAGCTCTGTCTCTCTCTGTCTTCTGGGTCTAGGAGGTCTCAGTGCAGGGATCTTGGGTCCAGTGGATGCATTCCACTCCTAGCTCTTCTTTCTTGGTAGTAGTAGGTCCCTCTCTGCTCTGGAATTGACTCTCTTTTAAGCCTAGTGTGATGACAAAACTGACCAATCCTCTCGTTAGTGTTCCATACACCTTATCTGCATGGTTCCACCCCCACAATGGTGCATACACCTTATTTACATTATTAGCAAGCTATTTAGTGGGTGGGCCACAAGAACATCATTTGCATAGTCCCACCCAGTCTTTTGGTGAGAGTTACAAGACCATGGTAAGAAAAGCCATATAAAAGTGATCCATCACATTGCATGGACCAATAAACAACATCATGATAAATGGAGAAAATATTGAAGTTGTCAGGGATTTCATTTTACTTGGATCTACAGTCAATGCCCACGGAAGCAACAGTCAAGGAAAAAAACAGCATATTGCATTGGGCAAATCTGCTGCAAAAGACCTCTCTAAAGTGTTAAAAAGCAAAGATGTCACTTTGAGGAATAAGTTGCACCTGATCACAAGCCATGGTATTTTCATTTGCCTCATAGGCATTTGTAAGCTGGACAGTGAAGAAGGAAGACTGAAGAAGAATTGATGACTTTGAATTGTGGTGTTGGCGAAGAATATTGAATATACCATGGACCGCCAAAAGAACAAACAAATCTGTCTTGGAAGAAATACAGCCAGAATGCTTCTTAGAAGCAAAGATAGTGAGACTACATCACATGTACTTTGGACACGTTATCAGGCGGAACCAGTCCCTGCAGAAGGCCATCATGCTTGTTAAAGTAGAAGGTCAGCAAAAAAGAGGAAGATCCGCAATGAGATGGATTGACACAGTGGCTGCAACAATAGGCTCAAGGATAACAGCGATTGTGAGGATGATGCAGGTCCAGGCAGTGTTTCATTGTGTTGTACACAGGGTCACTATGAGCCAGAACCAACTTGAAGGCACCTAACAACAGGGATTTGGGAGTATCTCAGGTCTCTCCAGTATTTCCTAATCACTCATATGTCTGTAAATTAAATCATTATTCACTCTTTGGAGGGGCTAGAAAAACACCAAATTGGCATTCTGCTTTCCAAACAGCCCAAAGCAGAGTAATGGAAGTGAACCGTAGCCAAATTTCTAATCATCTAATCAAAGAACCAAAGCATAAGGATTAATTCATGAGCTACAAATCACAAGTCTAAAGTAATGCCAGCTTGGCAAAGAAAGTGGAAAAAAATATATGCACTGAAAAAACTCCAAAGTAACACCTACTATTGAAATCCCAGTTTACTGGCCAGATGTCTAACAGAGAAGAGAGTGCTTATTTATTCTCCAGGGATTTCAAGACTAAAGGGAGAAATCTGAATCTTAAGAAATGGCTTCATAGAAGTTTAGAACTACATATGCTTATTACTAAAGCCCCAAAGGAGGAATGATGGAGTCAGTGGTAAGGAAAACAATGTGGTTTCTATGAATCCATATGTATTGGAGAAATGTACACATTATTTTCTTTCAGGAAGGATTCAGGCATTACTGGACAACCTCTGCCAAGAAAAGCAAGTATCTTCTTATCAGGCATTTTCCAGAGTTCAATTCTCCAAATTAAAAGACACCTTAAGTGGACCAGCCAGTATAACTTTTGTGGCCCTGGCCAGTCTTTCCGCTGTCTCCAAAACGTGCCTGTCACTGTCATCGAGCCTACATTTATTTGTCCATCAGTGGTGGGGAACTCATCACCCATCCCTTTATTTCTAGAAAGTGTTGCCCTTCTGTTGAGTGCAAACATGCTACCCAGGTACTTCTACCTTGAAGCCTGTTCCAAACAAAGCTATTCTCTCTTTACTATGACAGTCCATCAGCTATTGAAAACCTGTCATGATGCGCCAGTCTGTGCCGCTAAATATCTCTAAGCTAATTGTCTCCAGGCAGAGGGTAGTGCCTTAAAAGATCCCAAAAAGGATTTGAGTTCCAGACCCATCATCACCATGGCCATCCTTCTGGACAGGTTTCAGGAGTGAAAACTGGACTCGAGAGATAGTATGAACAGCAAAGGGCACTTCCTCTAGGATGGTTACTTAATATCTACCTCTGACTCAGAAAAAACACCCAATGGAAGGGTGTACTCTAACCTCAGGGCCAGAAGCTTGAGAACTGATAGGGCCCTTAGCCCACAGAAATCAGACCTATTCTGGGTTGTCAAGGCAACTGGCAGCACAATTTCAAAACAACAACACTGCAGGCAATAAGGGCTTCAGCCCTGGCCCCACAATAGTGGAGGGAAGGGGCCGCCTTCTCAGAAGCTGCCTCAGGGGCAGGCTGACTTCCTCCAGGCAGGCCAAGCTACACACCTATCAGGCCCACTCCTGCCCCAGCAAGTCGGTTGTAATTTACACCCTGCCAGCAGCGTGACTTGCCTATCCTAGGCTTTGAGTCTCTAGAACACAGGTTCTATAACCCTGAGAGAAAATGTGCCCCTGAATCAGTTTAAACCCTTTGGTAGGGGAACCGAGGTGAAGGGGCCAAGGGGAAAGTGGTAGAGAATCCAGCTCTTCTTTGCAAAGAAGTGTATCCTGTGCTAGGCAACTGGATGCTATTGTTGAAAAGAGAAACTAAAGAATTCCTTCAAACTGTTCCAGAATGAACTCCCACTGTCATGAATTCACTACCTAAAATAGCAAACCCATCCCAAGCCCCAACTTGAGGGCAAGCTGAAACAAAGGCGGTGACCAGAGTGATGTTGTATGAAAAGAGTGGGTTAGGAACCTGAGAGGGCAGGGAAGGCTTCTAGGAGCCTTGGCACCAGGAAAGCCATTGAAGGATCTGCTCTTGGAGCAAAGCCACCAGTTATGAACACAAATCAAGCACTAGGCTTGTGCCAGACACTGGGCTTGATTGTGGTGGAGGACAGAGCCTGCCAGGAGGCAAGAATGGGCGATAACGCTTGGCTCTTTGTAGGAATTGAACAAGCGAGTTGGACTAAATGCATTGGAATCTATGTGGACCAGTCTCACTTTGTTTTACTCTTTTCTTCCACCCTTCTCACTGTATAGCGGTGCATAAGTAGAAAAACGTACTTTGCTCATGGATAGGTAGACTCAGCATTATGAAAATGTCAATTCTACCCAAAGTGATTTACAGATACAATGCAATCCCGATCCAAATTCCACCGACATTTTTTAATGAGATGGAGAAAAACAAATCACCAACTTCATATGCAAAGGGAAGAGGCTCCGAATAAGTAAAACATTACTCAAGAAGAACAAAGTGGGAGGCCTCACACTACCTGATTTTAGAACCTATTATACTGCCGTGGTAGGCAGAACAGCCTCGTACTGGTACAACAACAGATACATAGACCAATGGAACAACAGAATTGAGAATGCAGACATAAATTCATCCACCTATGAGCAGCTGATATTTGACAAAGGCCCAAAGTCCGTTAAGTGGGGGAAACAAATGGTGCTGGCATAACTGGATATCCATCTGCAAAAAACTGACCCATATCTCACACCATGCACAAATAGTAACTCAAAATGGATCAAAGACTTAAATATAAAATTGAAAACGATAAAGATCATGGAAGAAAAAATAGGGACAACACTAGGAGCCCTGATACATGGCAAAAACACAATACGAACCATAAGTAACAATGCACAAGCACCAGAGAGAGACTAGATAACTGGGAGCTCCTAAAAATCAAACACTTATGCTTATCAAAAACTTCACCAAAAGAATCAAAAGACAACCTACAGACTGGGAAAAAATTTTTGGCTATGACAAATCCAGTCAGCGTCTAATCTCTGAAATCTGTAAGATACTGCAAAACTGCAACAACAAAAAGGCAAATAACCCAATAAAAAACAATCAAAAGATATGAACAGGCACTTCGCCAAAGAAGATATTCAGGCGACTAACAGACACATGAAGAAATGCTCATGATCATTAGCCATTACAGAAATGCAGATCAAAACTACAATGAGATATCATCTCACCCCAGCACGGCTAGCATTAATCCAAAAGACGCAAGACAAGAAATGCTGGAGAGGTTGTGGAGAGACTGGAACACTTATACACTGTTGGTGGGAATTTAAAATGGTATGGCCACTTTGGAAATCGATTTGGCGCTTCCTTAAAAAGCTAGAAATAAAAGTACCATATGATCCAGCTATCCCACTCCTTGGAATATATCCTAGAGAAATAAGAGCCGTTACACGAATAGATATATGCACACCCATTTTCATTGCAGCACTGTTCACAATAGCAAAAAAGATGGAAACAACATAGGTGCCCATCAATGGACGAATGGATAAACAAATTATGGTATATTCACACAATGGAATACTACACAATAATAAAGAACAGCAGTGAATCTGCAAAACATCTCATAACATGGATGAATCTGGAAGACATTATGCTGAGCGAAATTAGTCAGTTGCAAAAGGACAAATATTGTATGAGACCACTATTATAAGAACTCAAGAAAAAGTTTAAACACAGAAGAAAACAGTCTCTGATGGTTATAAGGGTGGGGAGGGAGGGAGAGGGGTATTCACTAACTAGATAGTAGATAAGAATTATCTTAGGTAAAGGGAAGGACAACACACACTACAGGGGAAGTCAGGACAACTGGACTAAACCAAAAACTAAGAAGTTTCCTGAATACACCCAAACACTTCAAGGGACAGAGTAGCAGGGGTGGGGGTCTGGGGACCATGGTTTCAGGGGATATCTAGGTCAATTGGCATAACAAAGTTTATTTAAAAAATGTTCTGCATCCCTTTTTGGTGAGTGGAGTCTGGGGTCTTAAAAGCTAGCGAGCAGCCATCTAAGATGCATCAATTTGTCCCAACCTACCTGGAGCAAAGGAGAATGAAGAACACCAAAGACACAAAGAAAATGTTAGCCCAAGTGACAGAAAGGGCCACATAAACCAGAGACTTCATCAGCCTGAGTGACCAGAAGAAGCAGATGGTGCCCCGCTACCACCAATGACCACCCTGACAAGAAACACAACAGAGAGTCCCTGACGGAGCAGGTGAAAAGTGGGATGCAGAACTCAAATTCTAGTAAATAGACCAGACTTAATGGTTTGATTGAGACTGGAGGGACCCTGGAAGACACGGCTCCTGGACTCTCTGTTAGCCCAAAACTAAAACCATTCCCGAAGCCAACACTTCAGACATGATTAGACTGGACTACAAGACATAAAATGATACTTGAACATATACTGGAGTATAAGCACTAAAATGATGGTACTTCTTAGCTCAGGTAGATACTTGAGACTAAATGGGCAGCTCCTGTCTGGAGATGAGATGAGAAGGCAGAAAGGGACAGGAGCTGGCTGAATGGACATGAGAAATGCAGGGTGGAAAGGCGTAGTGTGCTGTCACAGTATAGGGAGAGTAACTAGGGTCACATAGCAATAAGTGTATAAATTTTTGTATGAGAAACTAACTTGAACTGTAAACTTTCACTTAAAGCACAGTAAAAAAAAAAAAAAAAGAAAAGAAAAGATTCTTCTATGGAATCTTTGATGAAAATCTTCATGGTAGCCGGGCACCATCCAGTTCTTCTGGCCTTATGGCAAAGGGGGCAGTTGTTCATAGAGGCAATTAGCCACACATTCCTATCCTGCTCCTGTTCCTGACTCTTTTTCCTCTATTGTTCCAGGTGAATAGAAACAATTGTTGTGCCTTGGATGGCGGCTTGGAAGCTTTTAAGACCCTAGTCACTATGCAACGAATTAGGAGGTACAACAGAAGCACTAAACATGTTATTAGGCGAGTTAACAGGGATTTCCCATGAAACCATGACTCTAAGCCTCCAAACCAAAGAATCAAATCCCAGGAAGTGGCTGGTTGTACATAAGCAGCCTCAGCAGCTACTTTTTTTTTTGTTGTCATTGTCGTAAATATATCTATCAAAAAACTTTTGCCAATTCAACTTTTTACAGGTACACGACTTATTCACAGCAATTACAGTAATCAGCTGTGCAACCCTACCCTTAATCAATGTGATTTTTCCATCTCTGTTAACTCCCTCTTCGTCCCCTCTCTCCCACCCCTGGTAATCATTAATGAACTTTAGTCTCTATACATTTGCCTTTTCTAATCTTCTTGTGTAAGTGAGGTCATACAATGTGCTTTTGTGATTGGCTTATTTCACTCAGCATAATGTCTTCAAGCTCCATTCTTACTGTAGCATGTATCAAAACTTCATTTCTCCTACTGGCTGAGTAGTATTCCATTGTATGTATGTACCACATTTTGTTTATCCATTCATCCACTGATGGACATTTAGGTTGTTTCCACCTTTTGGCTATTGTAAGTAGTGCTGCGATGAACACTGGGTACAAGTCTCTTTTTTAGTCTCTGCTTTCAAGTCTTTTGGTATACACCCAGGAGTGGAATTGCTGGGTCATATAATAATTCTACTTTTAGTTTTTTGAGGAACTGCCACACTGTTTTCCATAGCGGCTGTACCATTTTGCATTCCCACCAGCAATGTATAAGGGTTCCATTTTCCCCAATCCTTGCCATCATCTGTTATTTTCTGTTTGTTTGTTTGCTTGCTTCTTTTAATCTTAGCCATCCTGGTGGGAATGTAATGGTATCTCATTCTGGTTTTGATATGCATCTCTCTGATGGCTAAGGATAGGGAGCGTCTTTTACAAATGGCCATTTTTATTTATTTGTTCACGGAAAGGTTTTTGCATCTGGCAGAAATGGCCATTAATCTTTAGTTTATGTTTAATATGTAATTTATAATACTCCCTCTAGAAAATACAACAAAACAAAATTAGAGAATACCATTTGTTTTTTATTATTCAACATTCTAAGCTTTTAAAATTCTTATATTTGCTCTAAAGATATAACTTTTACCAAAATTGGATTATATCACACATGAAGTTTTTAAATATTTCTGTGTTATATCATTAGCATCTTTCTGTGCAAATATAGTCATATTTTTAAAAATGGAAAAATGTTGATTTTTTTATTATAAAAATATGTGCTCATTTAAAAAATTGAGAAAATATAGAATTACATAAAGAATTAAGTAAAAATTATCCTTTAGTCACACTACCCAGTTCACTCTAAACATTCCAGTATATAGCATCCCAGATTTTTTTCTCTGTGACCAAGTGTGAAAAAATATATGTGAACATCCATATATATTTTTTAATTAAAATATACTCATTTGTACATACAATTTTGTTTCCTACTTAATATATCATGAACATATTTCAAAGTCAAATATTTAAGATATCTACACCATCCTTTTTAATATCTGCATAATGTGTCGATTCACCACAATTGAATAAATTTTCTATTAGTGAACATTTACATTTTTTAGAAAACACCTTTTTTATGAACAAATTTTATGGATTATCCTGGTATATATAAACTTTTACAGCTTTTGATATAAATTGCCCTCCATAAATTGTGTTCATTTTTTAATTTCCCAAAATGTCTAAAGAGAGCTTTTCACATAGTGTACAATAATTGGTGGGTGGGTGGGTGGATGAACGGAATACAAAGAAATTGTTTTCCCTTCCCTCTAATCTTTCTTCTTTTCCTTTCAGTTATCAGTGGAAAAATCTATTGATCTTCTGGCACCAAGGGAGAATCCCAAATTAGAGATTGGGGCTGTGTAAACTAATCCTTTTTGTTATCGCTTAAAGCTGAAAGGAGTGGAGAGACGCTACCTTTGGTAGCTGAGGAAATGAGGACCTTTTAGGCATCTGCTCTAGACATGAGAAGCCCTGGTGGCACATGGCTAAGCACTTAGCTGCTAACCGAAAGGTTGTCAGTTCTAAACCACCAGCTACTCCACCTGGCTCCCATAAAGATTACAGCCTAGAAAACCCAATGGGGAAGTTCTACTCTTTTATATAAACGGTCGATATGAGTCGAAATCAACGTGATGGCACCTAACAACAACTCAAGATGTGAGGGAGTGCCTTGTTCAAAGAGTACCTATGGGTGAGTGGTCTGGCCAGGACCAGAGAGGGCTCTGTGGGGTCTTCAGACTCCCAGCTCAGCCAGTGCTTTCGCCTCTTACCACACTCTCCTAGACAGCCCTTTTATTATTAAAGCCTAACATGGGTGGCATTGGCTAAATCTGCTGCAAAAGACCTCTTTAACGTTTTAAGAAACAAAGACGTCACTTTGATGGCTAAGGTGTGCCTTTTCAATCACCTCATATGCATGCAAAAGCTGGACAATGAAAAAGGAAGACAGAAAAAGAATTGATGCATTTGAACTGTGGTGTTGGTGAAGAATATTGAATATACCATGGACTGCTAGAAGAAGGAACAAATCAGTCTTAGAAGAAATACAACCAGAACGTTCCTTAGAAGCAAGGATGGCAGGATTTCAGCTCACTTACTTTGGGCATGTCATCAGGAAAGACCAGTCACCAGAAGAGGACACATTATGGTTGGTAAAGTAGAAGGTCTGTGAAAACAAGGGAAGCCCTCAATGAGATGGATTGACACAATAGCCACAACAATGGACTCAAACATACCAACAAATTATGAAGATGGCACAGAATTGAGCAATGTTTCCTTCTATTATACATAAGGTCGCTATGAGTCAGAGCCAATTCCACAATTCCGCGGTAACTAACAACAACAACAACATGAGGTGGACTAGAAGGAGCATGGAATTTAGAATCCGAAGGTTCAGATTTGAGTTTGGCTTCTGCTAAGACACACAACCTCTCTGGGCATCAATTTCCTTCCCTGTGAAATGGCAGTTGTGCTAATATCTACTTCATAGGAGGCTTGTAAGCATCAGGCGGGATGACGAGTATAAAAGCAAGTTTTATGAATATTGTACCAATGTTAATAATATTTGCTGCTATTAATAACATAAGGTTTTCACTGGCTAATTCTTTTCAAAAGTAGACCTCCGGGTCCTTCTTCCTAGTCTGTCTTAGTCTGGAAGCTCAGCTGAAACCTGTCTGCCATGGGTGACCCTGCTGGTATTTGAATATCAGTGGCATATTCCAACATCATAGCAACACACAAGCCCCTACAGTACGACAAACTGACAGACACAGTGGCTGCAACAGTGGGCTCAAGCATAAGAACGATTTTGAGGATGGGACAGGACCGGGCAGTGTTTCTTTCTGTTGTACATAGGGTCGCTATGAGTTGGAACTGACTTGCTGGTACCTAACAACAACAACACTGATAACATGAAAAGATATTTGCCTAATCTTGCATACCCAGCCCCATAAGCCTTTCTAAACTGAGATGTGTGTCTCAACCTGAAGGACATGACAACAATGGTATAGCAGAAAGAGTTCAGGGAGCTGGAAAAGCCAGATTCTAGCTCCAGGGGATTTTTGGCCTCAGTGTTGTCATCTGTAAAAGGAGGAAGTTCTTGGTAAACTCTCTTCCGGCTATCAGGTTTAGTCAGTTAGTCTGTGACCTTAGGCGAATCATTTCTCTCCAGGCCTTGATTTTCCTCATTTGTAAAATGAGGGGCTTGGCTGGGTGACCTCTCTGGTCCATTTCCTTTCTGAGAATTTATGAGATCACCATAATCAGCCCCTTGTCATCACTGTTGTCTGGTGCGCTCTTATTGCAGGTGCTCATGGGCAAACCCCAGCCTGGCCTTCTGGGTTGTGGCCTCAGAGCCCACAGGGTTGGGCTGTGGTTTCTTTTCTTCTCTCTGTTGGTTTTTCTGCTGCCTGCTCATAAATGACTCACAAATGACAGCTTGGCAGAGCAGATCAACCCTTCCATCAAGAGGCCTTAGATACACAGTGAGCTGGGGCTGTGCACTCATTTACCTTCCTGATGCCTGAGGATTAAATGTCCATCTTGTTTAGGGGGAGCACATGGAACGTTCTCTAGAATAGACCACATATTAGGCAATAAAGCAAGCCTTAACAAAATCCAAAGCATCGAAATATTACAAAGCATCTTTTCTGACCATAAAGCCATTAAAGTAGAAATCAACAGCAGAAAAAGCAAGGAAAAAAAATCAAACACATGGAAACTGAACAACACCTTGCTCAAAAACTACTGGGTTATAAAAGAAATTAAGGAAGGAATAAAGAAATTCATAGAATCAAATGAGAATGAAAACACATCCTACCACAATCTTTGGGACACAGCAAAAGCATTGCTCAGAGATCAGTTGATAGCAATAAATGCACACATCCAAAAAGAAGAAAGGGCCATAATCAAAACATTAACCCTACAGCTGGAACAAGTAGAAACAAAGCAGCAAAAGAAGCCCTCAGGTGCCAGAAGAAAGGAAATAATAAGAATTAGAGCAGAGTTAAATGAAACAGAGAATAGAAAAACAACTGAAAGAGTTTACAAAACCAAAAGCTGGTTCTTTGAAAAGATCAACAAAATTGATAAACCACTGGCCAAACTGACAAAAGAAAAACAGGAGAGGAAGCACATAACCTGTATAAGAAATGAGATGGGCGATATCACAACAGACCCAACTGAAATTAAAAGAATCATAAGAGAATACTATGAAAAATTGTACTCTAACAAA
>NW_004444040.1:724890-726390 GCF_000243295.1 Trichechus manatus latirostris
AAAACTCCCAACAAAAAAAAGCCCTGGCCAGGATGGCTTCACTGGAGAATTCTACCAAACTTTCAGAGAAGAATTAACACCACTACTACTAAAGGTATTTTAGAGCATAGAAAAGGATAGAATACTCCCAAACTCATTCTATGAAGCCAGCATAACTCTGATACCAAAATCAGGTAAAGACACCACAAAAAAAGAAGATTACAGACCAATATCCGTCATGAACATTGACGCAAAAATCCTCAACAAAATTCTAGCCAATAGAATTGAGCAACATATCAAAAAAATAATTCACCATGATCAAGTGGGATTTACACCAAGTATTCAGGGATGGTTCAACATTAGAAAAACAATCAATGTAATCCATCACATAAATAAAACGAAAGACAAGAACCATGTGAGCTTATCAGTTGATGCAGAAAACGCATTTGACAAAGTCCATCACCCATTCATGATAAAAACTCTCAACAAAATAGGAATAGAAGGGAAATTCCTCAATATAATTAAAGGCATTTATACAAAGCCAACAGCCAGCATCATCCTAAATGGAGAGAGTCTGAAAGCATTCCCCTTGAGAATGGGAACCAGACAAGGATGCCCTGTATCACCACTCTTATTCAACATTATGCTGGAGGTTCTAGCCAGAGCAATTAGGCTAAAAAAAGAAATAAATGGCATCCAGATTGGTAGGGAAGAAGTCAAAGTATCTCTATTTGCAGATGATATGTTCTTATACACAGAAAACCCCAAATAATACATAAGAAAACTACTGGAACCAATGGAAGATTTCAGCAAAGTTTCAGGATACAAGATAAACATACAAAAATCAGTTGGATTCCTTTACTCCAACAAAGAGAACCTCGAAGAGGAAATCACCATATCAATATCATTTACAATAGCCCCCAAGAAGATAAAATACTTAGGAATAAATCTAACCAGAGACGTAAAAGACCTATACAACGAAAACTACAAGACACTACTGCAAGAAACCAAAAGAGACCTGCATAAGTGGAAAAACATACCTTGCTCATGGATAGGTAGACTCAACATTGTGAAAATGTCAGTTCTACCCAATTGATCTACAGATACAATGCAATCCCGATCCAAATTCCACCGGCATTTTTTAATGAGATGGAGAAACAAATCACCAACTTCTAATGGAAAGAGAAAAGGCCCTGAATAAGTAAAACATTACTTAAGAAGAAGAACGAAGTGGGAGGCCTCACACTACCTGAGTTTAGAAACTATTATACCACCGCGGTAGTCAAAACAGCCTGGTACTAGTACAACAACAGATATGTAGACCAATGGAAGAGAACTGAGAATCCAGACATAAATTCATCCACCTATGAGCAGCTGATATTTGACAAAGGCCCAAAGTCTGTTAATTGGGGAAAAGACAGTCTCTTTAACAAATGGTGCTGGTATAACTGGATATCGATCTGCAAAAAACTGAAACAAGACCCATACCTCACACCATGCACAAAAACTAACTCAAAATGG
>NW_004444040.1:726578-741673 GCF_000243295.1 Trichechus manatus latirostris
ATCGATTTGGCGCTTCCTTAAAAAGCTAGAAATAGAAGTACCATATGATCCAGCAATCCGCTCCTTGGAATATATCCTAGAGAAATAAGAGCCGTCACACGAATAGATATATGCACACCCGTGTTCATTGCAACACTGTTCACAATAGCAAAGAGATGGAAACAACCTAGGTGCCCATCAGTGGACGAATGGATAAAGAAATTATAGTATATCCACACACTGGAATACTGTGCAGCGATAAAGAAAAATGATGAAGCCGTGAGGCATCTTATAACATGGAGGAAGCTTGAGGTCATTATGCTGAGTGAATTTAGTCAGTCACTGAAGGACAAATATTGTATAAGACCACTATTACAAGAACTCAAGAAAAGGTTTAAACATAGAAGAAAACATTCTTTGATGGTTACGAGGGTGGGGAGGGAGCGTGAGGGTTATTTACTAACTAGATAGTAGATAAGAATTAGGTGAAGGGAAGGATAGCACTCACTACAGAGGAGGTCAGCACAACTGGACTAAACCAAAGCTAAGAAGTTTCCTGAATACAATCTAACACTTTGAGGGATAGAGTAGCAGGGGTAGGGGTCTGGGGACCATGCTTTCAGGGGACATCTAGGTCAACTGGCATAATAAAGCTTATTAAGAAATTGTTCTGCATACTACTTTGGTGAGTGGCATCTGGGGTCTTAAAAGCTTGCAAGCAGCCATCTAAGATGTATCAATTGGTCCCAACCACCTGGAATAAAGGAGAATGAAGAACACCAGAGACACAAGGAAAGTAGTAGCCCAAGAGACAGAAAGGGCCACATAAACCAGAGACTTCATCAGCTTGAGACCAGAAGAACTAGATGGTGCCTGACTACACTGGTGACCACGCTGACAGGAAACACAACAGAGGGTCCCTGATGGAGCAGGAGAAAGGTGGGGGGCAGAACTCAAATTCTAGTAAGAAGACCAGACTTAATGGTCTGACTGAGACTGGAGGCACCCCAGAAATCATGACCCCTGGATTCTCTGTCAGCCCAGAACTAAAACAATTTCCAAGGCCAACTCTTCAGACAGGGATTGGACTGGACTATGGGACATAAAGTGATACTTGTGAGGAGTGTGCCTCTTAGCTCAAGTAGATACAAGAGACTAAACGGGCAGCTTCTGTCCGGAGTGAGATGGGAAGGCAGAGAGGGTTAGGTGCTGGTTGAATGGACATGGGGAATCAGGGGTGGAAAGGAGGAGTGTGCTGTCACAGTATGCGGAGAGCAATTAGAGTCACATAACAATGTATGTATAAATTTTTGTATGGGAAAAAAATTAAAAGAAAAAATAATACCCATTGCCGTGGCATTGTCTCTGACTCATGGTGACCCCATGTGTGTCAGAGTAGATCTCTGCTCCAGAGGGTTTTCAATGGCTGAGTTTTTGGAAGATCACCAGGCCTTTCTCCGAAGGCACCTCTGGGTGGATTTGAACCTTCAACCTTTCAATTAGCAGCCAATTGTGTTAACCATTTTCACCACCCATGGACTCTTTCCTCAATAAATAACGCTTTGTTATCTCCATAACTAAAATTAACTCATTCTGAGCTATTTAGACAAATGGTGTGCATTCTTTTTAGTTCTTATTTGTTTCTGTCTTTTTTTTTAAGTTCCATCATGCAGAGTGAAATAAGTCAGTTACAAAACGACAAATATTGTATAATTCCACTTAAAGGAAAGAACTAGAACAGACCAATGTACACAGACCTAAGGTTATGAGTGGTTCAAAAACCAAACCCGTTGCATTGTCGAGTCGATTCTGACTCATAGCGACCCTACTGGACAGAGGAAAACTGCCCCATAGAGTTTCCAAGGGGCAACTGGTGGATTCTAACTGCCAACCTTATAGTTAGGAGCCAAACTGTTAACCACTACACCACCAGGGTTAGGAGGCGGAAAAGGGGATTCACTGCTTAGGAGATACTGCGCTTCTGTTAAGGGTAATGGAAAAAGTTGGAAATGGATAATGGCGATGGTTGTACAACATGATGAATACAGTGGTTGTTGTTAGTTGCCGTCGAGTTGATTCCAACAGATGGTAACCACATGTATGCAGAAGAGAACTGCTCCATAGAGTTTTCAAGGCTGTGACTTTCAGATGCAGATCACCGGGCCTGTCTTCTGAGGCGCCTCTGGAGGCTTCAGACTGCCAACCTTTCGTCTAATAGTCAAGTGCTTAACCAATTAATATCACCAAATTGTACATGTAAAGAAGGTTTCAATGGTGATTGTTTTGTTACATACATATTACTATAAGACAAACAAACAAGAGTTCCATTTCTCCCCGTCTTCTCCAGTACAGGGTAACCTTCTAGGGGCTGGGCATTTCTCAGTGCTCAAAACGTGCTTACAATGCACTTTAAACCAAGTTTGCGCAGAACCCACCGTATGCCCTGGGCATAGTGCTAGGCACTGAGGACACACTGTGATGGCTGTGGGCCAAGTCCCTGCCCGCATGGAGCTTGTATGAACAGAATCACCCCAAAACTTAGTGTTACAGCCAGAGCTGTCTAGTGCAAGTATAGCTGCTTTGGGAGGTATAAGTTCCCCATCTTTGGAGTTCTAAAAGAAATGTGTCAGGAAGGGTACTCTTGCGTTGGGGCAACGTCTGGGCTGGATGGCTCCTCAGGTTCCTCTCACGTGTAAGATTCTATGCCTCTGCCTCTGTTACGAAATCCTCAGTGGCCCTAAATACCTTAATTGGAGGGAGAAAAAAGGCAAGCAGTCAATTCGCTTCTCTTTTTAAAAGCCCGCGTTTGCATCCTCCATCTTAACCGGAGCCCAAGGTGCAGAGTGTGGCCAAGCAGGAATTTCATCCTGCATGTGGTTGGGTAACGCTACCTGTGAACTGAAAATCATTTAGCCAAAGTTGTGACATAGCATACAAATTATTATAGTCCGCCTGCAGGCTGGGGCTGTGGCTTTGCTGGTGGCGCAATGGACCAGCAGCTAACATTAAGTTGACTCAGGGCAGGACTCCCGTGGGCTGAGGGAGGCAGGGCCTGCCAGTTAGCAGGCTGGAGCAGGGTGAAGGGGAGGGCGGCAGTCGGCCCTTGTGTCTGCATACACACTTCCCCGCCTACAGAGGGGCTTGATATCCACACTCTCATCGTGGTCTGAGCCTGCCTCACTACAGCCTTACCATGTGTGTGGTCGGGCTGATGAGGAAACTGAGGCTGAAAGACATGAAAAGATTCCAGACGGTCACACAGTGGGCACGCCCCAGGGTGCAGATTTGAACCCAGGTCTTCTGAATCCAGCTTGGGGCATCTTTCTGCCACAGCACCCTGGGGTCAAGACTGACCAGCCACAGGCCCTTCCATGGAGGACCCCAGTAATCAGGAATCACTGGACACACTGTGGCTTCCATTTCAAAATCTACCCTTGGGCCTGAGTGGTACTTTAAGGATAATAATAACACTAATACTGTCAATACTAACTTCTTAGCCTCAGCAGTGCCAGGTGCTGTGCTAAGCACTTTATATGTTTTGTCTCCTTTAATTTTCACAACCATTCTACCTCAGTTGCGTTTTTGTTGTTAGCTGCTATTGAGTCAGCCCAGACTCATGGCAACCTCACGCACAGTGGAATGAAACACTACGCAATCCTGTACCATCCCTATGATCGGTTGCCGATCAGACCATTGTGATCTGTAGGGTTTTCACTCGCTGATTTTGGAAGATTGCCAGGCCTTTCTTCCTAGTCTGTATCAGTCTGGAAGCGCCAGTAAAACTTATTCAACATTATAGCAGCACACAAGCCTCCACTGATAGACGGTTGGTGGCTGGCTGCACTTGAGGGGCATTGGTGAGGAGCTGAACCCTGGTCTCCCACATGGGAGATGAGAATTCTACCATTGAACCACCAACGCCTCATACCTTAATTTTACAGATGAAGAAATGGAAGCTCTGAGAGGTGAGGTGACTTGGCAAAGCCAGAATTTGGGCCCAAGACTAGGTAATCCCTGGGTCCCTTTCTAAGGACAGCCCCACCTCCCTGGCACTTGTGCAGATGGCTTTGTCCAGATCACTGAAAGGAATACCCAGGGTCCAGTTGTTCTTGGCTTCCAGGCCAATAATAGTAACAATAAACAAAACCCCTCGTTTTATTTATACCACACTTAGAAGGATACAGAGCAGTTTCACATCCCTTCATCCTGTTCTATTCACACAGCATTTCTCTGGGGTTTCTGGCATGGCTGACTTGGTACCATAAGGGGGGCCTTGCCCAGAGTCATAGCTAGTGTCATGACAAGGCCAGAACCCACGCGCGACCCTCCTAATTGGGGTCCAGCACCCTTTGCCATACATCTCTCTGCTCTCTGCTATCATTTCAGTCACCTGCCAGAGCCAACACTGGGTCACATTCTTCCTGGCGAGGGTACAGCTCTGTCTTGGAGCTACTAGACTTGTTGGCAGACAGTAGTCACACCAGAGACCTGGGACAGGCTGAGTTCACACCATGCTTGGAAGCAGCTGACCTTAGAAGCTAAGCAAACAGGCTTTGGAGTCTGCTACATGTGGATGTGAATCTTAAGTCTATCTTTTTCTGGTTGCCTAGACTTGAGTGGTTAACCTGCTTCTCCCCTGTGTAAGATAGGCATAATAATAGTAGCTACGTCATAGGGTTGAGAAGAAGGTGAAAAAGGTAATATATGTAAAGCGTTTAGCGAGTGCCTGCCCACAGTGAACAGTGAATTTAATGGCAGTTATTATTTCCATCTTTACCATGATTGATTGATTAATTCATTTATTCTGAAATATATGTCTTCCTGCCACATGCCAAGTCCTGTGTTGGGTTCTGGGATGAAGATATGAACAATATATAGCCCGTACCATCACAGAGCTCAGTGTAGGGACAGGGACAGATGAAAACAGGCAGTTCCAGTGCAATGTGATTCATAGAGACGTCCTCAAATGTACAAAATGCTGTGGGGTCCAGAGGGCAGAGAAAAGACATTGATTCCTCTTTTCCGACCCACCTGTCTATTCAGTCTCACCTTTCTCGGAATCCAGTATTCCCACCTTCTCTGTAAAGACCCAACCTGTCACTGTAGTGCTGAGTCTTCATTGCCCACTCTGATTCTGGGGGAAGCCTTGAGAAGTGTCTGGGCGGTCATAATCCTTGAAGCAGTCTTTTTTTTTTTAAACTCTCTTGCCTATCACAGAAAACCTTGATACTTGTAAATATTTACAATAGGATCCTTTGAAAACTAACCCCTTACAGAACAACAACAACAAAAAAAAAATGTAAGCTATCAGAGCCCCCCTCCTTTTTTTTTTAACCAGTGTAGAAGCTAGGCCCAGAGAGGGTCAATGACTTACCCTCCAGTCTCAGAGAAGAGAGGCAGAACCAGGATGAAAAGCGTGTCACAACCACAGTTCAGTCAGTGGCTATTCCAGCTACCTCTTTAAAAAGAACAGTTTTCCCCCCAACTGGAATCAAACTGACATGTGATTCCAGATGATATCTGGATTTAATCCATTACAGTGCGTATACATGCACTTTCCACTTCCATCATTACATTTGTGAGTTGAGAAGGGTGGACATGGTTATCCCCAGTCACACATGAGGCCTCCAAGGCTTCAAGGCTTAGTGATGGCCCAGGGCCCAGCTAGCATGGACACCGAGAGCTTTGAACTCCAAATCGAATCCTCTTCCAGCTGAACTGTGATGAGCATCTCATATCCCTCATGCAAGTGAAAAATGCTAATCTATGTGTACAATGAGAAAGGACTTCATGGTTTTCTGCCTCTGGGTTCTGCTGAGACGTTTCTTGGACCCACAGACCCACATGAGCTCCCGACAAGACACTTAGAGAAAAGCATGACATCATATCCGAAACCTGATGATCCAGGAAGCATTTAGTCTTTACGAAAATCATGAAAGTGAGCTATGTGAGTGTCTTTCTTACATCCCCCTTCTCCCCAAGCTGGTCTTGCATAAGCATGATGATCTTCCATTGGGTGACAAGTATGTTGTAAGTGAAACGTTTACTTACAGGCATTACAGGAATGACTAGGTGCCTCACCCACCTCATTAAAATTCTAATTGGGGTGTGTAGGAGAGGCTTCTATAAATGGTAAGGCAATCCCTGGCAGCCTATCTCCCCACACACTGTGCCGCCCACAGAAGAACCCCGAGAAGAGACAGAGGAAGGCACAACATGGCTGGTGAGTGCAAGGCATCTTCTCGCTGGACCCTTGCTGGGAGCCTTAATTCCCCTGGGCCAGCCTGGGAGGAAGAGTGTTGCCAGGACAGCTTCTCTGGGCGCACTGGAGCTGGATTTAGGGTTTCAGGGTTCTATTCAGAGCTGGCTCTTTCTCCGTGGCTGCCCAGTTTCTCTAGCACATTCCCAAGGGTGGAAAAGGATCTGTTCTTCGTGAGGTGGAACATGTTTGGAATGTAGTCTTGAGTAATGGGCAGGATGTTAAACGCAGTAGAAGGTCACGTCCCCTTAGACAGAAAGACAAGCTTGGCCCTATTGATGTTTTTTTAACACACTGGTGGTTATCCATAAAGTCATGCCAGCTGGTACCAGCTTCCCATGTTTGTCAATGTCGTTTTGCCCAGCTGTCAGTAAACATAGACAAAGAAAAGCACATCTCAGGGCTATAAGAGAGTGAGTGAGGGAGAGAGTGACAGCATGTAAGTAGCTTTGAAATAAACCATCAGCACCGCAGGAATGTTCCTAAGTAGACTACACCTCTGGAAGCACCAGCAGGCTCATTTGAAAGTAACTTTATGAGCTGAAATCTCCCACTAGCAGCAGGAGCAGGTGTGCCTCAAGACTGTCACGGTCCCTCCAAGCAATGCCGAGGCAGAGGGATGAAAAGAACAACAAGAAATGCAGGTTGTTTAGCTCTGTGGTTACTGTCGAGGATTTGACTCTTGTTAGACAGCACCCCTGCTAAGCAGCATGCTAATTATTGCCTGTCGTGGGTGTGCAGCCTTAGTGGGTTGACAGCGACGCCAAACCCAAACAAGGCATGAGTCAAACCTGTAAAATACTGTGAATGGCAGTCTGGACTGCGGGAAGGCTTGCAAAGAAATCACTGGCAAGATGCAAAAGGCGAGTGCTGGCTACTTTGGAAATCACGGAGGGGTTGGAACAGGATGCTACAAAAGTCCCCTCCCCTGCCCCGCATTTCCTCCTGAAAAAATACATCATTGCTGGGTTGCTAAGAAGAGATCTGGATCCTGTAGACTTTAGCAAGAAGGGATGCTAGCTGTCATCTAGGCCTTCTCCCTGTCCCCACTCCCCCAGGGAGAGGCTGAGGCCCAGGAAGGGGTAGAGGTTTACCAAGGTCACCCAGGAAGTTGGTAACAGGTTCCAGACTAGGTCCCAGCAGAGCTGAGCTCATACATGAGTGCATGTGACATCTGGGACAAAGAAGAGCAATACTGAACCAGGTTTCTCACTTGAACTCTGTTACCAACTGCTTAAGTGTTCCAAGACAAGCCTCTGCCACTACCAGAGCTTCAGGTTCCCATTTGCAAGGTTAAGGGCTTAAAATAAATGAACTTGCAGACTCCTTCCACGTGCAGGGACCAGGTGACCCCAGAATGTGCTCACCCCAAGAGTGAGGGGGAGGCGGAGTGTGCACCCACCTCGCTCTACAGGATGCACATGTGTAGCCTGCCCACTGTGAGATCTGCTCACATTGGGGGGGGGGTCCACAGCTGGGCAGGGGGCCTGTGATTCAGGGATACCCTGATCTCTTAGATCTCAACATCGAAACCAGAGATATTCTAAGATCACAACAGATTGTGGACAATGGTTGGTTGAGAGAGAATTTTTAAAAAGGCAGGGAGAGACAGGTGAACACATTCATTCCCTTACGTTTGTCACACATGCAGCTTCTAGCTCAGCTCCCGTCACGCAGTCAGCCAGTGCTCTCAGTTAATGTTTCTTTTATTGTTAATCTTCTGGATTTCTATTGCTGTCTCTCTATGGATTCTTGCAGCCTATGAAATTTGTCATTATGCTCTTCTCTAATCTTTTTAATTTCCTCTATTGTGTGTTCTGCTTTTTGATTAATTTCCTTCCTAATCTCTTGAAGAGTTCTGTATATTAATCTTTTGTATTCTGCCTTCAGTAATTCCAAGAAATTTTCTTCCTCTGGAAAATTTCTAGATTCTTTGTTTTGGGAGCTTGCTGAAGCCATCATGGACTGCCTCTTTATGTGATTTGATGTTGACTGTAGTCTCTGAGCCATCAATAAGTTATTATATTTATTTCTTTTACGTTTGCTTACTGTGTCCTAGCTTCTTGTTTTGTTTTGTTTTGATATGCCCAAATAGGCTGCTCGTGTGAGCTAGCCCAGTCACCAGCACCCTTGAAGCTCCAATGTCCTGCCCCCAGGTGGCCAGACCTGTCACTAAGTATGTAAGCCCAGGAGTCTGCCCATTCCTCCTGTAGGGATTCAGATCAGGTGTCCAGGTAGTCGGCCACCAAGTGTATGGTAAGGGCTCTCACCTGCAGTTCTAGACAGGCATGGGTGATTGGTGTAGGCACAGGGCTCTGGCTGCAGCAGGGGGACATAGGCTGAGAAATACAGGGGGCCAACGGCCACCCCCCAGTGTCCAGAAGGAAAGCGTGTCCCCGTTTCCTAGAGCAAATAGATGGGTGGGTTTGGCAGCCAGACTATGAGCACCCAGTGCTGTTGGCTATAAGGACTGGGGGGCACCTCTTATTCTTGGGCCCCTCTAGCAGGTGGCTAGGTGGCATGGGTGGAGCCACCAGTCCTCAGGCCCCTGATGTGGGTAGGTGAAGACCCTGCTTAATGGGCAGAGCAGTGTCAAATGTCACAAACCTGCCGCTTCACAGCTGAAATAGTTGAAGTTAGACTTCAGGTATATACCCTGCGGTATATGCCCGGCAGTAATGAGGGCCTACATTGTTGAAATGGGCCCACACAAGTCTATGCAGGGGGAAAGGCACTCAAAGTCCATGGATCCCTTATGCCTGTGCCTAGGCAAAGGAGTTATGCCTACCCTGAGTTCCTGGCTGAGGGGAGCTGGCAGATTATTTTTTCCCGTTTGTTAATTTGTTCACTCTCCAAGGCTGGGAGAATGGCTCAGGGTACGTGACGGGTCCTACTTCTGGCCCAGGGGACTCGGCAATTGCTGAAGCTGGTCCGGAACCCAGTGCAGAGCAGGGAGCGGGGAGGTAAATGGGAGAGAGGTTTTTCCCTAAGGGGGGTGTTTTTGATCCACGCGGTAGGCTGGACCCAGGTGCTTATCTTTTGCCGATCAAGAGCTGCTTCTCACTGATTCTAGATGGCCTAGTAGACTCTCTGCCCCTGGGTCTCTCCTGGTGTGGAAAACGCCTCCCGAGCACTGCTGCTTGCCTGCCTCACTGCTCACCCCTGAGCTGATCCAGGGTTGAAGGGCTCAGGCTCTCGCCAGGTCAGGTCTGGCAACTTCTCGCTGCTTCCGAACCGTCTCCCCCTCCCCCTGCCATTCAGTCCGGTTCCTCAACTTCACCTTTGATGTTCAGGGCTCCTAGATTATCATATATAATCGATTCACTTGTTTTTTTGGGTCTTTGTTGTAAGAAGGAACACCAGAAGCGTCTGACTGCTCTGCCATGTTGGCCCTGCCTCTCAGTTAATGTTTCTTGATGGAGTGAATTTACCTACTGGACCCCTAAGTGGAGGGGGCCATGCTAGGTACAGCAAGAAACATCGAGATCAGTGAGATACAGGCTCTGCCCCCAGTGAGCTGGCCGTCTGATTGTGCTTGACAAGCCAGTTCACAGGTGAGCAGTAGGCCAGGTGGACTGTGATTAGGCTGTATGACCAACACAAAACGAGTGCTATGGGAACCAGAAGGTGGAGGCAATCAATCTTGGCTGGCTGGGGGTTGGACAGGGAAGACCCTGAGAAGTAGATAACATTTGGTCATGAAAGATGGGCTGGATTTGGTCAGGAGGAGTTTTGAGGAGAGTAAGGAGTGTTCTGGGCAGAGGGAACAGGAAAATAAACATGAGTGAGTAGGCAGGTGTGACCCAGGAAAACTGTCAGAAGCACTGTGCTGCTTGAGCAGAGTGTAAGTTTACAGCTGATTGGAGAAGACTCTGTCCTCCGTTCTTGTTGGAGCTAGCTGGGGTTCTGTTATTCTGCCCCTTGGTGGAGAGGGCAGCCTGGCCGTGGATGGAACGATGGTGGTGGACGGAGTCCTGGCAGAGGTCTTCTCCAGGTGGCAAGGCATCTTCTGCCTGCTTCCCACTGAGGCTGGAGTCCCAGAGCTCTGCTCAGTGTACTTCAATGTAGATTGTGAACACAGATGTTGAGCCCTGGGTGGAGGGAAAGCATTGTCCTCACTCGGAAAGCCACTTGGAATTCCTGGATTAGGGACTGAGTCCTTAGGCAGAGACCCCGCTTGGGGGAGGCCAGAGCCTCTGTTTCGGGGACTAGCAGCTCTGTCCAGCTTGGGCAGTGAGCTTTCTTGCCAAATTCTTTGCTGGCACAGCACCGGCCTAAGCTTCAGGACCTTACCTTCTGTGGGCCTCATTTCCCCAATCTCCAGAGGACCCGTGACATTCTGGGCCTGTGGGCAGGGGCAGATTAATCAATAGGCAAGGAAAGCACAGTGCTTACCTTGCTTACCAGATCATCTGCAGTGAAATTGTTTACTACAGATTAGTAAATAAGCACAAATAAGCCCCAGGCTTACCTTGTTTACTGGGTCATCCGCCCTGTCAGGGATTGTAAATTTGAGAAGAGGCTTTGATTCTGTACAAAGGTACTGTGGGATTGGGAGAGAGACAGATGCCAGCCACACCTAGAAACACAATCTTTGATGTAGTGAAAAAATGTGAAATTGTTCACTGCTGATGATCTGGTAAGCAAGGTAAGCACTGTGCTTACCTCGCCTATTGGATAATCCACCCCTGCCTATGGGTTTGTCACAAAACATTTTTTTCCCTGGAGCTGGAGCACTAGTGTCTCTTCTGTGTAAAAGCAGTCAGGAATTCCTCTGGGCTCCTGCGTCTTCCTTTCTTTAAATCTTCTAGGAGCTTCCTGGGCTCTCTGTGGGCTGGGTGATAGTTTATTGTTTCAACCACTTGGACCGGAGCACCATAAACACTCTCTCTGAAAAGCAGATCACCTCTCTGGAGTCAGAGGCTTGTGGCTCCTGTTCAGTGGTTGAAATGAAGAGTCACTCTCTTCTCTTCTGCAGCCCCTCCCACATTCTCTCACCTGGGGCAGAAGCTGTTCTCTGTTCATCAGGACAAATGGGACAGCAGTTTCATCCCACCTCGCACAGTTTTTGTTACTGTCGGATTATATGCAGAGGTAGGATAGCAGAGGATGAGAGTGCAGGTCCAGAGCCAAATTCTCTGGATTGCATCTCAGCTCTGTCTCTTACTGCCTGAGTGATCTCAGGCAGGTGACTTAACCTGCGTCCGTCTGTTTCCTCATCTCCAACATGGAGTTACTAGTGGTATTCACCTCATAAACCAAACCAGTCGCCGGTGAGTCTATGACTCATGGTGGCCCGATGTGTGTCAGAGTAGAATTGTGCACCACAGGGTTTTCAGTGGCTTATTTTTCAGAAGCAGATCCTCAGGCGTTTTTTCTGAGGCAGCTTTGAGTGGACTCCAACCTTCAGTTAGCAGCCAAGCACTTTAACCATTTGCACTACCCAGGGACTCCATCCACCTCATAGCTGCTAAGTAAACATAAGGCAACCGAACAGTTGCTGTCGACTCCAACTGATGGCAATCCCATGTGTTGCAGAGTAGAACTGCCCTCCATAGAGTTTTCATGGCTGCGACCTTTCAGCAGCAGATCTCCAGGCCTTTCTTCTGAGGTGCTTCTGGGTAGGTTTGGTTAGTAGCCGAGCGCTTACCGTTTGCACCACCCAGGGACTCCTACAGTAAACCTAGCTTATTATTATTTGGGAACTTCGGTCATGAGCCTGTTTTCTCCTTGTCTTTGGGGTCTTTAGAAGAACTCAATCAGATTAAGTCCATTTTCTAATCAAGAATCATTCTCAGGGGAACCTCTGCCATTACTAAGAGCCTCCCAGGACGAGCCCCCCTCACCCTGGAGCCCCACTTGTACATTTCCAGGCCCCTATCTATCTATCCATGGGCTCTTTCTGTTCACCTGCAGTAACTTCCTGGTTCTGCCTCCACCCTGCTGGGTTCTGCCTCACGGTGGGGGGCGGGGAGGATCATATTCCTCCTGAGGGTGCACCCTAGTTAGGAATTTCTTTTTCGTAACTTAGAAGTGGAAGGCAGGTGGCCCCAGCAGCTTCTGGGAGGGGCTGAGATAAGGGTTCAGAGCAGTCTGCATTTGTCTCTGAGCCTCAGCTTCCTCCTTGGCCTCCGTTGGGTAAGACGATTAATGTGAAAAGGCTTTGATAAGTGTAAAGTGACGTATAGACCTAAGGTAGTGATTCTCAGTTCTGGCTACACATCAGAATCATCAGGAGAACTTTTTAAAAATGCCAGAGCTGTCCGTAACCAGAGATTCCTTTTTCATTGGTTTGGGATGGGGCCTAGGCCAGTCTAACGCTCTCCACATGACTCTTATGTGCAGCTGGGGTTGAGAACCACAGGTCTAAGAGATCCTAAGCTCTCTCTTTGGAACTGAGGTGTGCTGAGGAGTCCTTCTTCCTTCCTCTTCTTTCATCCTGGCCTTATAATGTCTAGGCAGGGAATAGGCTGTGGCTGGCACTTTCTCTCTGGCAGTCCCCAGGAACTATGCCCAAGCCATTGCCATCACAGCTGCTTTGGGTGGCTGCAGGGTGGCAGATTGGAGTCATATGTGGTCAGGGCTTGGGTGAGGCTCTTCTTGAATGTGTAATAGTGGACAAGTGACTTCACCTGGCTTCGAAAGCCTTTGTCTGTAAAGTGGAACCAACAATATTTTCCTTATTGGGGTTTTGTGACTAGTAAAGGACATAATGCATAATGCTTAGCACATTGCCTGGAACGTAAGTGCCAGCACACAAAAAAGCTCTAGCCCTTCTCTACTCTTGTTTTGCTTTTACCATTATATGTGGGATTCCCAAGACATTTGTTTCCCTCCCCATTGCAGGACCAGTCAATGTTTTGTTATATTATACACCAGGCTGCTATGAGTCAGAGCCAACTTGATGGCACCTAACAACAACCACCTTTGTGGGGGCCCCAGGTGCTCACTATGGGTACCTCTTGGGTCCCAACAATAACTTTGCAAGGAAGTATTGGGAGATCTCACTATCCCCTTTCTACAGATAAGGAAAGTGTGATTCAGAAAAATTGAGATGCTTGCCCAGGGCGTCTCTACTCGACTCCAGGCCACCAGTTCAGGGCTCATTCCACTTCATCCCAGCTTCTCAGCCCCTTGCTCAGCCTGCCAACTGAACCCCAGGATACCCTGCTGCTTGGGCGCTAGAAAATCATGCCACCTGTGCTTCACAGGGATTCAAAATGCTATCCAAACATGGGAACAAAAAGCTAAAGGGAAATGACACAGGTAGGCTAAAGAGAGAGAGGTGGGAGCTCAGCAGGACAATGCCTGTGTTCTTGGAGCCAGTGGTAGGGCCATCCAGGAGCTGGGGATGTTCCCAGTGCCCACATTGGAAGGAGAGGGGCTTTGGGAATGACTCACAACCCCTCGTTTAATAGGACTGAGACCTGGCTTCTGGGCCGCGCACTGCTTCTAAACTGCTCTGTGACCTCAGGCAGATCACTAACCCTTCCTCAGCCTCAGTTTTCTTACCTGTCATACGGGAATATTGGATTATGTCACTGTTTTTCACACTGCCACTTGTCACCCACTAGCAGCTTGTGAAATCAGTTTAGTGGGTTGTGACCAGTAGTATAAAAGAAATGAAGTAGAAGAAAAAATGTCAGAGTACATTGTACATAGTAAGGGTCAGTATTGTGCCACCAACCAGTTCCCCTATGATGTGGTCTTCCCAGGAATAGGAGGTGAAAACCCCAGTCTCACGCCCAACAATCAAGACACTCATCTGTCTGCTGCAGATGTCTTGATTGCTGAGCCAGGCTGATAAGGTTAGCTGGTAACTCCCCTTTCTCAGGGCCAGAGGCCGTTCTGTGCTTCTCATGTCACCCTTGCCAAAGATGGACACAGACTAAGTGGGAGGAAGAGTAACATTATCAGGTGTACAGGATTAGGTTGGGCTCTGGATGGTAGAGAAACCCCAAGTAACAATGGCTTAGAGAAATGAACAAGGCAGAAGGTTATTTTTTCCTTGCACAAGAGGTCTGGAGGTTGGCCGTTCTGGGCAAGAAGGCAGCTGTACAATCCTCAGGGCCCCAGCACCCTGCACCTCCCCACTCTGCCATCCTAGCATAGGGCCCTGCGTGCCTGAAACAGCTGTGAGAGCTTCGTGCCCATCACACCCGCACTCCAGGCAGCAGGACAGAGGAAGAGGGAGGAAACCAGGCAAAGGGCATTTGCTTTTAAAAAGACATTTTCTCAAAAGAGGTATTTAAACCAATACTTGTGCACAAATGTTCAGCGCAGCACTGTTCACAATAGCCAAAAAGTGGAAACACTCCAGTGTCCATCAGCGAATGATTGGATAAACACAATGTGGTATGTATGTACAATGGATATTATTGCACCATAAAAAGGAACGAAGTATTGATAGACGTGCTACAACATGGATGAATCCCAAAGCATTATGTTAAATTTAAAAAGCCAATCACAAAAAGCCACATATTGTGTGATTCCATTTATATGAAATATCCAGAATAGGCAAATCCATAGAGACAGAAAAGAGATTAGTGGTTGCCGAGGGCTGGGGAAGGGGGAAGCGGGGAGTGAGTGCTAATGGGTACAGGTTCTTTTCGGGGGTGATGGAAATGTTTTAGAACTAGATAGAGATGATGGTTGCACGACATTGTGTTTGTATTAAATGCTACTAAATTTTACATTTTAAGATGGTTACTTTTATATTTTGTGAATTTTTTATTTTTTATTTTTTTTTTAGCTGTCTTTTTTTTTTTTTATTGTACTTCAGGTGAAGGTTTACAGGACAAATAGTTTCTCATGAAACAGAAGTACACATGCTGTTTTATGACATTGGTTAACAACC
>NW_004444040.1:742317-788910 GCF_000243295.1 Trichechus manatus latirostris
GGGGAACTGAACTCTGTTACACTAACATCCCCAGGTAACAACAATGAGAAATTGCCTAGGCCTGGCACTGCAGGTAAAGCAGTCGCTCGGGCACGCGGCTTGGAGTTGTAAGAAGAGCACTGGAATGAGAGTCCAGAGAGGTCCTACTGGAGGCAAATCATATAACCTCTCTGGGCCTCCATGTCCTCACATCCAGAGTAAGGATTAGGGGAGCATATGATCTGTCTCTAAGGCTCCTTTCCCTCTGATGTTTTTTAAGTGTGTAAGTTGATGAGTCAGTTGTAGGGGTGACACAGTCTCCCTTCATTCTTCCCCTCACCCAGGCTGAGGCTCATAAATATCCCAGAAGCCTTTAAACTCAGAACCAGCTTTAGATGGTCTCCCCTTTCCATTCCAGAATACCCTCTGGCAGAGTGGCCTGTGGTTAGTGCTATGTCAAGGGTAGGGGGTGGGCAAAGAGCCCTGGGTAATCCACAGACAGGATTGTTGGAGCCTTGATCCTTGGGTGGCAGAGGCAACCCTGGGGTTCAGGCATGCGACAGTGACCAAAGAAGGCAGATAGAAAGATGTCAGAAGGATCCCCAGAAAGCATGGCCCCAGACTCTCTGTCAACCCAGAATTAAAACCACTCCCGAGGCCAACTTCTTCAGACAAAGATTAGACTGGACTATGGGACGTAAAATGATACTCGTGAAGAGTGTGCTTCTTAGCGCAAGTAGATACATGAGACTAAATGGGCAGCTCCTGTCCGAAGGTGGCATGAGAAGGCAGAGAGGGTCAGGAGCTGGTTGAATGGACACAGGAAATCAGGGGTGGAAAAGAGTGTGCTGTCACAGTATAGGGAGAGCAATTAGGGTCACATAACAATGTATGTATAAATTTTTGTATGAGATACTTAACTTGAATTGTAAACTTTCACTTAAAATACAACAATAAGAAAAGTTAAAAAAAATCTATGAGCTACTGATACAACAATGTGGAAAAAAAAAAAAAAAAAAGAAAGGTGTCAGAAATCACCCGTGAGGCTTCATATGCATGTCTTCAACCATGGATGCCACCTGGCCACTCCCTTTCCATTCACTCCCGTGAAGAATGCCTTTTTGAAGTGCATTTTCCCTTCTCAGGTGCTCACTCTTCCTATTTGTCCGGACACAAATGCTAGGGCAGAGGGTCATGGATGGTGAGACCCTCACCTCCTAGGGCATCATTTGGACTAAAGGTCCTGCATGGGGACCCTTTCCAGGAGGAGAACTGAGGACCATGGTGACAGAGTAGGTTAGGAGATATGGAGGAAATCCTAACTCTTGCCAATTACTAGGTTTATGAGCTCAGATAAGGTACTTAGTCTCCCTAAGACAGGCCTGAAGATCTGCTTCTGAAAGGTCACAGCCTTGAAAACCCTATGGAGCAGTTCTACTCTGCACACATGGGGTCGCCATGAGTTGGAATTGACTTGAGGGCAACCAGCAACAATATCTATATCTTTATCACTGTGTATTGTTAATAGTAGTTGACGTGCAACTACTATTTGTCTGGCAACAAATGTGAGTTCTCTTTTTCCTCACCCCTCCAGCTCAGAAAAACCTCATATACCCCATCCCCATCCTAATGGGGAACAAGGCTCCTTTGGGCTCGGGAGCCAGAGTCTCATGACTGCACATCTAGATTCCTCCACTCGGGAGTTGTGTGACCTTGGCCAAGCTACTTGGCTTCTCTATACCTTGGTTTCCTCATCTATAAAACAAGAATATTAAAAGTACCCACCTCATGGGGTTGTGGTGAGGATTAAATGAGCTAGTACATGTAAAACACTTCAAATAATGACTGGCACATAGTAGATACTCAGCAAACTTTAGCTAGTATTATGATCATCATCATCAGCCCCGACCTAGCTGGAACATGCAAAGTGCCCCTCTGTCTTCTTTTGGCAGGCCAAGTTCTGGTGGGAGGGACAGTGTCTTAGCAGCCAGGGCATCCTGGACTCAGTCTTTTCTTAGTCATTCTCCCTAGGGACAAGCCACTGGTCTCTGGGATTAAAGGCTAAGGCCTCTACTATTGACACAGCTAACAGTGCATAAGAAAACAACTGCACCATCCAGGGGCTCCGGCAGTGCATAGCTTTCTATAAAGCAGACAAAATGTGGGCCTGTTGGAGAGGGTGCAGATGTGGCATCACTCCCCCCGCTTTCCTCACCCCTGTGCTTGGCAGAAGGTTGCGTGGAGACATGCCTTCTGCTCTTAAGAGCTTGTGATCTAGAATAGTGAGCTTCACCTGGGAGAGAAGGGGATGCATCACTTTGGGTGGGGGTGAGGATGCGGAATCTCTGGGGAGGCTCATGTGGTCCGAACCCATGTATTCTATAGAGCTCTTCTTCTTTCTAAAACAAGTGACAGAGATGTCAAAGCGCAGTACAAATCTTGCACTCTGTTAGAAGTGAAAGCTGAGAGTTTATTGCTCAAGCTGAACAACACAATGTGGGGGTTTCACAAAGTGTTCCAATTCATTGGAAAAGAGGTGGGCGTTTGATACAGTAAAATGGGGAAGAGAGTACCTGACCACGGTCATATAGATCTGGAAGTTGCCAAAGGTTCACAAGACAATCACAAGTTAAAGTTTTACATTGTTAGCTGGTCTCTTTTCTAACATACACTTCCTGGAGCCAACTCATACCATCAGTTTTCCCCAAGAATTATCTAACACATCTGTGAAGGAATTCTTTCCAATAATCTTAAGCAAGTAGAAACACATTTTTGTGTATTCAAGGGAAGAGAATTAATGGGGAAGGGAGGGTACAAATATTCTGAAAACGGAAGTGAAAGTTTAAGACAAAATGGAGCCCACTTCAGATCCTTGTGTCAGCCATTTCAGTCATGCCAAGTGCCTCAATTTTTAAAGAGCCCTCACACAGAGAGTAAGACTCTATCAAACCTCAACTGGCCGGGATGCACAGAAGGTAGTGGTCAAGGTTGGTAGGAGGCAGGAGTTAAATAGTTGGGAACCATTGCCCTAGAGAAACCCAGCATCTAGCAGCCTAGCTATATACAAACAGTTATAGAGCTCAATGTTTACCAGAGTGTCTAAGATCTGGGCTATTTCTATCCAGTATTTGTGAGCTTATACAAGAGTGTTCATCTTTCTTCCTCCCTCCTGCTATCTCTCCTTTCCTCCTTTTGTCCTTCCTTTTAGTCAATAGATACTCATTGAATGTTTAGTTTCCCTGAATTTGTATAAAAGCTTATTAATTTATTCCTTCAATAACTATTTGTTGAATGAATGGATATGTGAATTAATAAATGTTTAGTACGCTTGAGGTGGCAGCAAGGTCACCCCTGAGGCCCTCTCTCCAGTAGCAGTGTTTGGCTCCCCACCCCAGAGATTATGCATTTTACCTGGGAAAGCCTCTGCCCAGTTTGCTGCTTCCAAGGAATCCCCTTGCCCCAGTCCTGCCCTTGTACCACATTCTCTCCCTCTCACCATTCTCTGTTCTCCTGTGCAGTCTCTGCTCAAGCCAGATAAGACTCCTGTTTTCCATGCCTCTGAGGAGTCTTTTTCCATTGTCTGGAATGCAGTCTGCCCCATCTGTACCTGTCAAAATTCTCTTTTCTGCCAAGGCTCAGCTAGACATTTTCAGTGAGGCTTTTCCTTATCCATACAACTGAGTATGATTCCTTCCTGCCTGGATCTCTCTTGCACCTTTCACTGGGGGAACTGGCTTTACCCAGATCTATCATTCCTTATCGCTTATGCTTGTCTTCCCCACTGCTGAAGCTCTGTGAGAGTTAAAACTACATTTCATACATTCTTACACCCCCAACCTGTGACTAACACAGTATCCTACAAATTGTTGTTGTTAGTTGCCATGGAGTTGGCCCTGACTCCTGGTGACCTTATGTGTAACAGAACAAAATGTTGCCAGGTCCTGTACCATCTTCATGATCGTTGGTATGTTTGGGTTCATTGTTGCAGCTACTATGTCAATCCATCTCACTGAAGGTTCCTTCGTTTTCACTGACCCTCTACTTTACCAAATATGAAGTCGTTTTCTAGCGGTTGATCTTTCCTAATGATGTGTTCAAAGTAAGCAAGCCAAAATCTCACCATCCTCACTTCTAAGGAGAATTCTGGTTATATGTCTTCTAAGACTGATTTGTTCCTTCTTTTGGGTACTGTATGTATGTTTATTGAATGAATACCCCATGGTCACCTTTTTTTATTAACTAAATTTTGAGCTATAGTCATGATGGCCGTTGTATGATATTTGTTTTTTATTTGTTCATTCATTTTTTTATTCATCTAGGCTCCTAATATGAGCCAGGCAATGTGATAGGCGTCGGATTATAACGATCAAGAAGGCACGTTCTGATGAGGCATGTTCTTTATACACGTATAAAGAAGAGTTGTGACTGGCACTAGGACATCCCACCACACTCCTATCAGTAATTGTGGCCTCACTGTAAAGACAGACCAGTTTGGTTTGTAGAGGAATGGGTGATGTAACATCTCAAATATAACTTGAAGGAATAAAATTTCTCAAAAGGTTTCTATAGGCTAACCTCCTCATGATCATATATTTCTCATAATCCCTTCTCGGTTTAGCTCAATCACCTCCACAATCATGTGCATCTCATACTGAGAAGGTGAGATAGATAGGTAGATGGATGGATAGATAGATAGACAGACAGACAGACAGACATAGATACTGTCAAGTCGACTCCAACTCATGGCAACCTTTTATACAACAGAACAAAACTTTGCCAAGTCCTCTGTTATCCTAATGATGGCCAGGCGTGTTTGAGTCCATCATTGCAGCTATTGTGCCAATCCATGTTACCGAGGGTCTCCCTCGCCCTCACTGGCCCCCTACTTCACCAAACATGATGTCCTCCTCTAGCAATTGATCCCTCCTGATGATGTGTCCAAAGCAAGCTAGTCAGACAATGTTCTGTTGTGATACATAAGGTTTTCAGAAGTAGATCACCAGGCCTTTATTACTAGTCTGTCTTAGCCGGGAAGCTTCACTAAAACCTGTCCACCATGGATGACATGGTATTTGAAATATCAGTGGTATAGCTTCCGGCATCATAGTGCATTAACAAGTGCGTCAACTGTTTGCATTACCCAGGAACTTCTCTGGTTGCATAGATGAGAAGAACTAGTTCTCCTGACTGGTTGGGTGAAGCTTCACTGAGCATTGGGGCTGTTTCTCAAAGGCTGAGTGATGGTTCACCAGGTGGAGGAGGGGAAGGCATACTCAGCAACCAGAAGAGTGTGTACAGAAGTTCTACTGCCTAAAAGGGCAGAGCATTTTCTGTAAGCTTAGGTTATGGGAGTTAGGAGGTATGAGTCTGGAAAGATTGAATGGGAATAGGTTGTGCAGTTCTTGCTATGCAGCATCAGGGTCTTTGGTTTTTAATGTGATTCCTCCTAGAAGTTTGGCTCTGCCCTGACTACCCCCTCCCAAAAAGATGTTTCTTTGGTCACTTACGCTGTTTTCCCATGCCACCATTCCTTGCCTCTCAGAACTTCAGGTCCTCCTTTCTGTCTCACAACTTTAGGACCAACATCTGTGAATTGGAACCTGTCCTCCAACCGGGAGGCGCATCACACAGGCAGGTTCGATAGCCCAGAACTGATCTTGCGGAGAGGCCAACTCTTCACAATCTTATTGAACCTCAGGGGAGACACGGGCTCTGGACAAAATCTGACGTTCATAGTCTCCACAGGTACCTGCTCACCCATCTCATACCTGAGTAGCCCTTGGGACGGTGTATCCAGCCGGTGGTGGTAATACTAGGGTCACTGAGCCTTGGGCTCCAGCCCATCTTTGCCCTTGACTTAGTGTGACCTTGGGAGATTTGCTGAAGAGTCATCGTCTTCAAATCAAGAGGAATTTGGCCTATATGGTCCCTCTAGTTGATCCCAGTGACATAATATGGTGTTCATTGGATGGCATCTCTCACAGGTTGTAAATCTCTCGCCACAGTCTGGCCAGCACCCCTGATTTTCATGATTCTCTATCTTCTTTGACAGGGCCTAACCCCTCTGAGTCGGCCAGGACAAAAGCGGTGTTTCCACTCTCCAAAGAAACAAGTGGTGGCTGGAGTGCAGACCTCCAGGGCAGCCAGGGCAACACTCTGACTGTCAGAATCTCCAGTCCTGCCTATGCACCCATAGGACGGTACACACTGAGCCTTCAGAGCTCCTTCTCCTCTGTGAAGCTTGGGACATTCATACTCCTGTTTAACCCCTGGCTTCAAGGTAGGCATCTAACCACCCACACTCCTAGCCACCAACTAAGCAGAGCCCATGGAAGAGAAGTGGGAGAATGACTTCCCTGGCTCAGGTTTGACTACGGAAAGTTTGTGGGCTGTGGAAAAGAGCACAGAAGCTAGAAGTCAAAAGCCATGGGTTTGAGTCCCAGCTCTGCCACTTACCAGCTGTGTCACTCTGGGTAGTCACTTTACCAAGAGGAGCCTCAGATTCCTCACCATTCAATGGAATTTCTGCTGTCTCCTCTAGGACTATTATGAAGATCTTGTGAGTGCTAACAAATGGCACAGCATGGTATAATTGTAATAGGCAACAACCACAGTACAATTCTGCACATGGAGTTAGCTTCCTGCCTGAAGGAGCATCTGTAGTGAGCAAGTTTTTCATCCCTGAGGTCTCATTTTTAGACCCTCAGGTCATCCCAGCTTCTCTTTCCAGCTCATCATTCCCACAGTTTGAGTTGAAACAGTACAGCCCAGTGCTACATTCCCAGCTGGAGGTTGAGGGAGGGGCAGAAGTGGGGCTTGCTCCAGCCCCCAGCTTAGTGCTCAGGAGTGGGAGGAGGACTGATCTCTTCAGTGCTCTGTAAGTTTCTAGTTCCTGCTATCTGATTTTTGTGTCAAACAGCGGATAGCGTCTTTATGAGTAATGCTGCTGAGAGAGAGGAGTACGTTCAGCAAGATGCCGGCATCATCTATGTGGGAAAGGCAGAGCACATTAGCGTGGTTGGCTGGAACTTCGGACAGGTAAAATGGTCATAAGGAAGCTGGGGGCCATGTCCCTATTACCCAAGGAGCTCAGCAGCTCGTCCCATAGACAGGCAAAAAGTTGGCCATTTGTCCCTCTGCCTGCCCTCCATTCATTCATTCGTTCAGAAGACTTTATTGGCCACCTACTATGTGCCAGGGTCCAGCGTGCACACTAAAGATGCAAGAGAAGAGTAAGACAGAACTGCTATCTTTAAGGAGCTCACCGTGTAGTGGGCAAGACAGACCTATAACTAAATTGGTGCAATGAAATATAATTGGCACCATATCACACAAATAAATATAAGGCCCAGTAGAGGTACTCGAGACAGAATGAAAATAGATTTAGTTTCTGTTTTTCATCCCATATAAAAGTGTGATAAAACTTCCTTGTGTGCACTACGTCTTTCAAAGCCATAACCTCTTGGTCCTTTATTACCCCAGCCCCACCCTGAGTCCCCAGGTTTCCCTGGTTTGCTCAGCTTAGAAAACTTTCAGGAATTCTTTTTCCCAACAGACAAAGGCAGGCATTAGGATGAGGTACTTCAGATGAGGTGCCTTGGGTAACCAAGGGGGGTGGGAAGTTGCATGCTCTGCCCTTTTCCAGAACCCATCCCATAGTCAGCCAGGACAATTCTTCTGTTTTCTATTCTATACGTGTCAAATGTCATTTGAAGGAAGGAAAAAGAAGTAAGGGTATAGAGTACACCTAGGGATGAAATAGGGGCTGATTTTGATAGTGTGGTCAGCGAAGGTCTCTCTTAGGAAGAGACATTTAAGCAGAGACCTGAAGGAGGTGAAGGAGGAAGCCATAGAGATATCTCAGGGAAAAGCATTCCAGGCAGAAAGAATGGCAAATGCAAAGACCCTAAGACAAGAGGGAGCTTGGCCTTCTGGGATTAGACCTCAGTTTGAGAAGCACTGACTTAAAAGCTTCGTTTTGTGAAAATGGTTTCAAACACCTCTTTAAGCAGGATATTTTATAGCTAGTGCCCCAGGAGTCTAAATAATATGCTCCAGATCACAGACTGTCAGAGCCAGAAGGAAACTTTGGGATCAGCATGGCCTAATCCCGCATTTTACAGATGGGGAGACCGAGGCCCAGACAGGCTCAGCGATTTGCTCCAAAGCCTGTGGCAGTGAGGGAATCAGCCATGAGCTACTCTCTCCTATTCACTTTAGAGGAGTCAGCACAGTGCCTTCTGTATCCAGAAAGCACCGGATGAGTGCTCAGGGCTGATGCCTGGGTGTGGTGGCTGTTCCTTGGTTGCTCTGCTCAGTTCTGGAGACCAAGGGGTGGAAGGACCCAGACAGCTCCTATGGATCTCATTAGTGTGGGTCTCGTACCCTTGCTTAGCCTCGACCACTTGTCATTTCCTTCATTCTAACACTGAGTCCCATTTTTTAACAGTTTGAGCAGGATATTCTGAATATTTGCCTCTCGGTCCTTGATAGAAGTCTGAATTTCCGCCAAGACCCCACTACTGATGTGGCCCGCAGAAATGACCCCAAATATGTTGGCCGGGTACTGAGTGCAATGGTGAGTAATAGGAAAATTATAATAACTAGCTGTCCCCATTTATTTAATATCAACTACGGGTTAAGTACATGCGCTTTTTACACACATCATCTCATTGAAGCCTTCTCGCAAAATACCACCACCACCACCACCAACTGCTATCTAGTCAGTTCTGACTCATGGTGACCCCATGTGTGTTAGAGTTGAACTGTGCTCCACAGAGTTTTCAGTGGCTGATTTTTTGGACATAGATCTCCAAGCCTTTCTTCCAAGGCACCTCTAGGTGGACTCAGGCCTCCAACCATTCAGTTAACAGTTAACAGCCAAGCGTGTTAACTGTTTGCGCCACCCAGGGTAAACTATATTTCTCACAAAATATAGTTGGTAGCTATTATCATCCCCGTTTTGCAGACTTGGAGTGTGAGGCGCCTCTGAATTCAATTACTTGCCCAAGACGCTCACGGAACGAGTGGCAGATGGATAACCGGACCCGGGTCTGCCTAGCTTCAAAGCCCATGCCCTTTCCACTGTATTGGAAGGCCTTTCTGAGATGATGTGGGGAGCTTGTCCTTTGGTGCCCCCAAGGGACAGGAGGAAGCAGAGCTGAGACCCATTGCATTGCTGGGCAGCCTGGGAAAGAAGGCAAGTCCCTAGAGAACCAGTGTTGAGCTCCTTAGTTCTGATCCATCTCCTCCACAGCACAGAGCACTGGGCATCAGGCTGGGAGGGTACCAGGCCAGCCCACTCTTTATCTAGATGGGGAACCAAAGCCCAAGGAACTGAAGTGACTTGCTCACAACCACAGAGTCAGGCCTTGAGCTGCCCACCCAGGGCCTCTTTCCACTTACCCTGGCCATCAGTGTGAGAGAGGCCTGTCCCACACCTGCAAACGGTCCCCAGAGGAGCCCATCACTGCACCCTGTGTGCAGAGAGAATGGGGCCACCAGAAAGTCTCCAAACAGGGACCAACCCGTTACCAAGTTACAAGTTAAAGATGTAAAGTCCAGGAGAGTTCTTTAACTCTTCTAAACTGAATAATTACTCAGACATGTTTTTAAATTTTTTTTCTTTTAAAATAAGATAAATAAGTGATTAATGAACTAGGCATGTCTAGGTCTCTTTACTTTGGCGTTAGATAATGTCCAAGCTAACGAATTTGTTACATGGTTAGAAATTTGGACAACCTTTAGACTTCATTATAAATATCTGAGGAGTAATCAGAAAGGGCTTCTTGCACCAGATGAGTCTTAAACTAGGCCTTGATGGTAAGGAATGGGGTAGGGGTGGGGTGAGGGCAGTGGTGGTTCATTGGGAGAATTCTCACCTTCCATGTGGGTGACCTCTATTCAATTCCCGGCCAACGCACCGAATGCACAGCCACTACCCCTGTCATTGGAAGCTTCCAGGTTGCTATGATGCTGTACAGGTTTCAGCAGAGCTTCCAGACTAAGAGAGACTAGGAAGAAAGGTTTGGTGATCTACTTCCGTAAAAATCTGCCAATGAAAAACCCAGTGAATCACAATGGTCCCATCCCCAACCGATCATGGGGTTGGTGCAGGATGGGGCAGCGTTTTGTTCCATTGTGCATGGGGTCACCATGAGTCAGGGGCCAACTAGACAGCAATTAACAACAACAGGTATGGGGTAGGTCCAGGGAAACTGGAGGCAGCAAGGAGATGGGTGAGGGCTAGAGCAGCCCAGGAGGGTAGGGAAAGGAAATGGGGCTTAAACTGAACCTCGAAATCCAGATAGATTGAAAACCTAGTGGTCTGGGAGGGGTGAAATTAAAGCCGAGGCAGGGGGGCCGTGAAGCTGGGCAACTTCTGAGGCTGAGTATCCCCATCCAGGAGAGAGTGGGTGAGGCTGCTGGCTCCTGCAGATGCTGACTCACTCACCCTCGGGACAAAGCGCTTTATCTCTGTGCCAGTTTCCTCAGCTGCACCTCCCCATGATATCTCCAGACCTCCCGGCTGGGCTGGGCCCTGAGCTAATTATGGCTTGTGCAGGGCTTCGAAATGCTCAGCTTTCAGCCGGAGATGACCTCCTCATTACCACCATGGTGGCTAGAGTGCTGGTGATTCAGGAGATGGGGTGGGCCTGTACCATCTTCCCTCTCGGGGGAGACTCCATCCTGCCGGATCCTGTGATCCCAGCCCTGGCCCTCCCAGGATGGGATGCAGAGCTCCGCCACTGGATAGGCAGGAGGGAAGGCTAGGCAGGCCTGGGCAAGCCCATTCTCACAGCCGTGCCACCTGTGGACCCCACCCCCCATAGAGAGGGAGAAGAATTCATGGCTCTCAGAGCTGGGGGCCCTCAGAAACCACCGTCCTGCCTCTTGTACAGTTGGGATGAATGACAAAATTCCATAAACTGAATACTTGACTGCTGAAAGACACCTTAAAACTTTAGCGTTCATTTGTTTCTAACCTTCTCTGTGTTGGAAAATGAAGAACTAAGGTGCTGAGAGGTGAACTGACTTGCCCACGATTACTGAGCTGGTAAGAGGCAAGGCTGGGCTTGGAACCCAGGTTCCTCATTCTCTTTCCCTTTTAACTTTTGATTATGGAAGAATTCAGACATACACAGAAGTAGAGAGAGAAGTATAATGAACTCCTATGTACCCATCACCTGGCCTCAGTAATTACCAACTCAAGGCCAGTCTTGTTTTATCTCTACCACCACCCCTCAACAGATTATTTGGTATCTCTTAGACATTACATCATTTCACTTGTAAGTATTTCAATATATGTCTCTAAAAGGCAATGAAACTCAGGTCTCTTGACTCCTAGTCCTGTGCCCTTTTACACCGCATCATGGTTGTGCTACTTGTATTAGAACCATGCCCCAAGTTGAATGAATGCATGATTGAAAGAAAAGCAACGTTCATCTTCATTCTTTTCAAGAAGAAGTTAGTTGCTAAAGCAATCTTTTTAGAAGACCAGTACACCATAATAGAGTTCCAAACCATGGACACCCAAGTCACTTATCTGTGACAGTCTACAAGCTCTTACAAGAAGTCCTCTGTGAGCTGGATTTCCAGCCCTGACTCGCCACTGGCAAGCCACAGTCTTGGTTTTCTGTGGGAGCCTGCTGTACAGGATTGATGGATGGATCGAGGGCAGTCAAACACGACCCATTAGTCAGAGCACTTTTAAATTCATAAACCATTCTGTACATATAAGAACCAAACCTGTAGCCATCGAGTCAATTCCAACACATGGCAGCTCCATGTGTTACAGAGTAGAACTGCTCCATAGGGCTTTCTTAGCTGTAATCTTTATGGATGTAGATCACCAGGCCTTTCTTTCTGGATGAGTTCAAACCACCAACCTTTAGGTTAGCAGTCCGGTGCAAACCATTTACACCACCCAGGGACCCTGTTGATTCATATACAGGGGTATTATTACAATTATCATCCCCGAATCACCTAGAAAGACACAGACAAGCCCATCTGGCAGCTCCCTGGCTTCCTGCCTCAGCTCTACACCTTGCCCCTTGAACTCTCCATGTCACTCTCTGTGGGAAAGGTATGGATTGATTCATGTTGGGGGTTTCCTGTGCAGATCAATAGCAATGATGACAACGGTTTGATTGCTGGGAGTTGGAGTGGCAGCTATACAGATGGCCAGGACCCAAGGAACTGGAACGGCAGTGTGGAGATCCTCAAGAGGTGGAAAAGATCCGGCTTCAGGCCCGTGCGCTATGGGCAGTGCTGGGTCTTTGCTGGGACCTTAAATACAGGTACCTCGGGTGTGATATCCCTTTACTGGGTCAGGGGGCAGCAAGGTGGTGCGCCAAGCTACCCTCTCCAGTGTGTCCTGAGTCCTCAGACTGATCCTGACTTGTTGCAGTGTTGCGGGCTCTTGGGATTCCCTCCCGAGTGATCACCAACTTCAACTCGGCTCATGACACAAACCGAAACCTCAGTGTGGATGTGTACTACGACCCCAGGGGAAACCCTCTGGACAAAGGCAGTGACAGCGTATGGTGAGTATCTGACCCTTCCCTGAACCTAGATCACCCAATCTGAGCAGCATCTTGCTCTTCTCATTCTCCGGGGGCCCAGCTCCAAACAGGATGTGGGAAGCAAGCAGCATGTCCATGCATGGTTTAGAATGGAGATGCTGACAATGCTGAGTAGACATCTAGTAAGACCAAAGCCGCTTCTTCTCAGGGTTCTACAGAGTCATATGGTCTGCTCTAGTCTGGCGTCAGCTGAGCGCTCTGACACCAGTAAAGGGTATGGCTCAGGGGACCTGCAAAACTGCCCTGGATTTAATAGGGTTCGTTAGAGCCCATGCCACTTTAGAAGATAAGAGTTGAAATTATTGATTTCCTAGTAAAAGATATAAAATTATCTCATTTCTGGCATCACATATGACTTATGGACTTTCTTAAAGAGAGTAAAAAAAGCAACACATTTTCTCTTATCTTATACTTACTATGTTCCTTTGTTGATAGAATGAAAAATTACAAGTTTATACTGGATTTCACCTGAAAGTAAGAAGCTTTAGATACAACTGGGATATATATTTCTAACCATAAATATGCCACTTGCATTTGTATTCACATACAATGCACACACATAATTTATAATAGATGTCAACTAGAAGTAGGTTATATAAAACTAATAGACATATACCTATAACTGTTTATAGCCGTATATTACATAAAAATAGCTGTTGTTATATCTATTTAAGGTTATACCAGATGGCAGCTGAAAATAATTATATTTATATCTGTACCTACACATAGATATCTCTGTGTGTCCATATATATAAAGTATCATAAGCATATGTCAATAATCCATTGTTTTAATCCATTTCAAAAGATGCACACATACACACATCACTCACCCACATGTATATGGCAAGATAACCTTATTGCAGTTAGTATCTTATTTCCAGATATTCAACTTTGAGATACCCAAAACCAAACCTGTTGCCATTGAGATTCTGACTCATAGTGACCCTATAGAACAGAGTAGAACTGCCCCATAGATTTTCCAAGGTTGTAATCTTTACAGAAGCAGACTGCCACGTCTTTCTCCTACAGAGTAGCTCTTGGGTTCAAACTGCCCAACCTTTCAGTTAACAGCCGAGCACTTAACCATTGTACCACCAGGGCTCCTTAACTCTGAGAGAGTCTATATAATATATTCTTTATTGTTTGTTCTTCCCAGATCCAAAAAAAAACCAAAACAAATCAGTTGCCGTTGAGTTGATTCCGACTCATAGCTACCCTATAGGACAGAGTAGAATTGCTCCATAGGGTTTCCAAGCAGCAGCTGGTGGATTCGAACTGCCAACCTTTTGAACAGTAGCCAAGCTCTTAACCACTGTGCCACCAGGGCTCCTCTTCCCAGAAAAGTAGGTCCAACTTTTCTGAAATGTGCTTAGTGTAACTTATGGAATAAAATTAAAGGAAAATAAAAATTAAGGGGCAAAGCTCTTACAAAACAAATTAACAACAATCCTGTGCCAACAGCTGAATTGTATAACATAAGCATCCCCTACCCTCTGAGGGTAGTAAGAATTATGTAATTTACCCAAAGTTACATGGATTCCAGGGTTAATGCAGGAGCAAAAGCTTATTTGAGGACTTTCCTTCTTGATCTGCACGTGCACAACTTCTAAGGACATTGCTTCATGTGGCACGGTTTTGTCTTCCAACTTCTCATAAATGAGTGTCTTTTCTTCCCCCTGGTTTTTTTCTTTTGCTGTTGTGTCTGAAATCCCATCACAGCCTGTTCTAGTTGTTGGGACAATGCCATTCCTGACCTTAATTTTCTCCACAAAAGGAGAGCCTGAGTTGAATGAGATGACTGATCTTTGGGGTCCTTCTTGGCGTGCGTTTTCTGTGATTGTCTTGCACACTAGGTGCTGTGGGAAGTATGGAAAGCTTAAGACTCAGTCCTTCTACTTAAAGCATTTATTGTGCTGTTGGGGAGAGGAACAAGCCATTAGTAGAGGCCACTTACCGACACAGGATGGTGTGTGATTCAGACAATAAGGACAGTGGGAACTCAGGGAAGGAGTCATCAAGGGGCTTCTTGGAGGCAGGAAGGCAGGGCTTTTAAGTTGAATGTAGAATTAAAATCCAGGTCTCTTGGTTACCAGTTTAGGCTACCACCCCACATTAGCTTAATAATTCATTCTAAATATATAACCATTGCAAGTGTGGGCAATGGAGACATTCTAGGGTGGTTCCACTGCAATTTCTGTGGCCTTGTTGGGGGTGCCGGGCCCAGAAGCTCTAATTATTCCTGAAAATCCCCATCACCTCTCACCTTCCCACCCCTGACAACCTTTTCTGAACCCTTCTCAGAAAGTAGTGAGAGCTGATGGTCATTCCCTGCCCTATTCCCTACCAGATGTGGGTGAGGAACCAGCACTGGATGGTTTGAGGACAGGGAGCCCTGAGCCGTACTATCAGCCCCACTACCATGTTGCTGTGGGACTTGTGCAGGCCACTCCACCTTTCTGGTCCCAAGTTTCTCCATCAGTGAAATGTAAGACCAGATGATCAGTTAAGTCTCTTACCAGCTTGTATTTTTTGATTCACTGCAGCCCTCAGCCCACCCCAGTTCTTCTCTGAGAGCTCCCCACCACAAGGAAGCCACACCATTTCTTTACATAAATTGCACCCATGGGGGAGCTAAACCAAGAGTCGTTTTCTGCCTAGAGTGAAATTGTTGTTGTTGTTAGGTGCCGTCGAGTCGATTCCGACTCATAGCAATCCTACGTACAACAGAATGAAACACTGTCTGGTCCTGCGCCATCCTCACAATCATTGTTATGCTTGAGACCATTGTTGCAGCCACTGTGTCAATTCATTCCATTGAGGGTCTTCCTCTTTTTAGCTGACCCCTACTTTACCAAGCATGATGTCCTTCTCCAGGGACTAATCCCTCCTGATAACATATCCAAAGTATGTGAGACTACCAACCTACTATTGTAAGGACATTTGAGCACCGTACTATTTGGGTTTGGAGAGAAACCTTTGCATGTTCCAAATGTTGATAGCTTTATAACCTTGTCCAGATTTGCCTGAAATAATAGAATGTGAGGATCAAGTGAGGTCAAGCATCTGAAAGTGCTTTATAATAATAATAGCAGCAGCAACTAATAATTTATTGAGCAATCGCTGTGTGCCAGGTACTGTTAAAAGTGCTTACAAATTGTACACTTCACAGATGATGAGGTAGGCACTATTATTAACGTCCAGTTTTAGAGTTGAGGAAACCAAGGCACAGAAAGATTGAATGATTTACCCAAGGTCCCATAACTAGAAGGTAGTGGAACTGGGATTCACACCTGGGCAGCTTTGTGAACTCTAAGGCTTTGTAAACTATAAAGCATCATAGAGACACCAGAAAATGTTATTACTACTGACTGATATTTGAGAAATATGGCAGCTCTTACCTTGAGATTTCTCAGAAGGGGTTGGCTGGACCCCATCCAGGGCTCTGGTTAGGTTGGGTACTGCCCACTCAGGGGCTGGATAAAAGGATTCCTTGAGAACCCATTTAAGTGGAGAACCTGGAGTTCTTTGGTTCACACTTAGGCAAGTAAACACCACGAAACATTGTCTCAGAGGCTCAATGAAGAGAAATGACTTGCCCAAAGTCATGTTGTGAATTAGTGTCCACACTAGAGGTGGAACACAGATCTCCTTCAACAGGACTTTACCAAGTCAAAGAAGGGTAGGGCTGGATGAGCCCTTAGAGGGGGGCCTGTTTGTTCATTTTATAGATGAGAAAACAGAGCTCAGAGAGAAGTGACTCATCTAAGGGCAAACAGCTAGAGACATTTAGACATTCAAATGTATAACTTTCCAGAAGTCCCTTAACTTCTCTGTGCCTCAGTTTCCCATCTGTAAAATGAAGGGCTAGATCAAGGTCCCTAGGTCAGGGGATCTCAGTGATTTTTTTTTCCAGGTCTTTCCTTTTATCACATTCACAGCCTCTTTTGGGGTAAATTTTCTTTTAAACTATACTGCTCATGCCAATGGTTTGGCCTAAGAGGCACAAGGCTCCGGAGTATTGATTTCTTTAGAGTCAGGATGCTTTGGGGGAGCTTCATTTGAATGCTTCTTTTATTCTGGACCATTCTAAAGGAGGTCTCCAGGGCCTGCTTTGCCACTAAACAGCAACATGATTTGGAAGTTTAGCCAAGGTTTTCTTGATCTTGACATTTCTGGCTTATTTCCTTAATTCATTTGACTTGATTTCCAAGTTTTTAGAGTCACAGACCTGATTTGTTTACTTCCAGGCTTCATAGAGCTCCAGGGTAGAAGACAGTGGGGATTGCCCAGCCCTGTGGCCAGGGAGGTAGAGTTGGTCGGTGTGCCTGGAGAAGAGCTGTCGGCACCCACACCTCAGCCTGAGCCCCTGGCTCCTCATGCAGTCTCCCGGCCTCTGCCTGGGAACACCAGCCGCCATCGCTAATGCTTAGCTAGTCTCCAATGTACCTCAAGCAGCTCGCTCAGACTCACAGGGAAGAAACCAAAGCCCCAAGAGTGCCTAGGCCACAGGACAATTCGGTTCAACAAATATAACTGAACACGTGCCAGGTATCAGACCCTGCACCAGGCATCATGAGCCAGATGCAGAAACTGTGCTGGCTGAACTCACAGCTACTTAAACAGATTGGCAATTATGGAGTAGAAGGAATAAAATCTCAGAGGTAGCAGGGATGTAAGGTTGATGGTCTCTGGGCATGTCAGGAAAGACTTTTTGGAGGAGGTAGTGTCTGAACTGGGGGCAGTGGTGGTTCAGTGGTACAATTCTTGTTCCCCATGTGGGAGACCTGGAATCAATTCCCGGCCAATGCACCTCAAGCTCAGCCACCACTCATCTGTCAGTGGAGGCTTGCGTGTTGCTATGATGTCGGACAGGTTTCAGTGGAGCTTCCAGGTTAAGATGGACTAGGAAGAAAGGCCTGGTGATCTGCTTCTGAAAATCAGGCAATGAAAACCCTATGGATCACAATGGTCTAATCCCCAACTGATCATGGGGATGGTGCAGGACCAGGCAGTGTTCTATTGTGCATGGAGTCGCCCTGACTCTGGGTCAACCCATCGGCAGCTAACAACAACAAGTACCCGAACTATGTTTGGAAGGACAAATAGTAGTTTATGAGTGGAGAGGTAGGGGCTTGGAGACACCTTCTAGGTAGAATCTTCTAACTCTGACTATGAATTCAATCAAGCTTATAAATTCAAAGGTAAGCTTAACTCAGTTGCTGTCTCTACCAAAAAAACAAAAAGCCCATTGTCATCGAGTCAATTCCAACTCATAGTGATCCTATAGGACAGAGTGGAACTGCCCCACAGGGTTTCTAAGGAGCAGCTGGTAGATTCTAACTGCCTACCTTTTGATTAGCAGCCAAGCTCTTAACCACTGCACCACCAGGGCTCCAGGGAAGCCATTTATCAACTTCAAAGACTGCATTAGAATTAATTTGGGTGAAGGGATATAGGAAGGGTAGGAATCTGAATCTTTTAGTGAACACCTCAGATAATTCTGAGGCCTACAGCAGTCGCTTTTCAGCTCCTACTCCTGAAACCAAACCCTCAGACAAACATAGAGCCCAAGGCTGGGGTGGGGGGACCGTGGCACACAATCAGAAACTCAAATCAGAATTTCCATAATGGCATCCTTGGGCATTTGAAAGGTACACACATTCCAAAAACTGAGTGTGTGAAGTGGCTGGCTTCCAAATTAGGGAGGAACTGGGATATATTTGTTATCTGCTCTGTCTTAAATTCTTGGCTTGCAAAATAAGTATTAAAACATGGCTACTTAACAATTTGTAACTGAGCTGCCCTTCCCCTAGGGTTCTCTGCCAGGAACAAAATTGATGTGAAACTTGGTGTTCTTGCCACTTTCTCATCCCTCCCACGCCTCTGTCACCCACCTGGCACCATCCTCCCTCACTCCCCCTGCCTTTTCCTCAGTGAATTCCAAACATCCTCAAAGACCCACTCTCAAAGATGCTTTGTGGCTGTGTCCAAAGATAATTTTCATGATGACCGTATTTCACAATTACAGGAAATCTCAAAATGTAGAAAAAGGAAAGTAAAAATCACCTGTAATTCCATTGTTCCCATTTGCTCAAATTCACATCATCCTCATTGGTTCAGATTTAACATTTGATAGTTTCCTATCCAATCTTTTATGTACTAGTAGTTGTCTGTAAGGTTGAGATCATACATTTTATAAGGCACGAGTACAAAACAGAGCATATGCAGATGCAGCCTACTTTTTCCCACGCCTGGAAAGCAGCCACAGCACAGTTTTGAAGCATGTGTTTTTGACTGAACATTATGAGTATTTTTCCCATGTCAGTAAATAATCTTCAAAAACATGATTTTAAATGCATTATATTTCATTGTGTGATAACACCATTATTTATCTTTTTCCCTACTGTTGCCTATTATGTCTATCTCCCTCCCCCTTTTTTCTGGATAATAAATAACACTGCAATGAGCATTCTTGTATATAAATCCTGGGCATATCTATTATTAGTCCCATTAGAGAGATTCCTTGAAATGCAATATCCTGGGTCAAAAGGAATGAACATTTTTAAGGCTCATAACTTTTATTGCCATTGCCTTCCAGAAAGGTTTTAACCACCAGTTGCTGTTGGGTCGATTCCAACTCGTGGCGACCCCATGTGTGTCAGAGTAGGACTGTACTGCATGGGGTTTTCAATGGCTGTTTTTTCAGGAAGTAGATCACCAGGACTTTGTTCCAAAGCACCTCTGGGTAGACTCAAACCTCTAACCTTTAGGTTAGCAGTTGTGTGCCATCGAGTTGATTCCAACTCAGCGGACCTTATATGACAGAGTAGAACTGCCCCATAGGGTTACCTAGGCTGTAATCTTTATGGGAGCAGATCGCCAGTGTGGAGCCGCAGGTGGGTTCAAACCGCCGACCTTTCGGTTAGCAGCCGAATGCTTAACCACTGTGCCACCAAGGCTCCTTCCAAGAAAAGTTGTAATAATGACCTATAATTCCTCCAGCAGTGAATTAGAATATTATTTCTTTCCACTCCTATCATTGGTTTAGTATTTATTTGTTTATTCACTTCTTACAGTATTACCACTTTCTGCCTTGTTTTCAGACTGACTTTTTGTATCTGCCCTTGTTCATTGAAGGATGTAGCAGGGTTCCATTTCACATAATGAGTACTTTAGGGTGCTTCTAACTCCTTCTGACGCCCATATAGCATAGAGCTCTCTCATGCACATATACCCTATTTGGTCCCCACAGGAAACCCCTTACCAAACACAAAATAAAAACAATTTTTCCTGATTATAAAAATAATATATGTTGATTTTATTCAGACAAGTCAGAAACTAAAAAAGAAGACTCATTAATAAACTGACGACCCAAAGAAAAACATTAATAACATTTTGGGATAGATCCTTCTAGACATTACTTTTCTGTTTATAGTCACATACATTAGATGTATGTGTGTTTAAGAGTTTTAATTATCCAAATGGGATCAAGTTATACAGTCAATTTTAAAAATTTTTGTACCTTTCTATGTTAGTAAAAAAAAAAAATTGAGAGACAGTATAGTTTGGTAGTTTAAAAGCAAGGTCTCTTGAGCCTTTCTGCCTGTGACCTTAGACCAGTCACTTAACTTCTCTGTGCCTCAGTTTCCAGATTTGTAACATGGGGATAACAATTGTTCCTATCTTAGAGGGTCATTGTAAGGAATAAATGAGTTAATATATGTAAGACAGTTAGAACTCTGCCAACATAGAAACAATTAGTGTGTTAGCTGTTATTATTTAAATAATATACATATTTAAAAATATTTATTTATATTCCAATTATAGAAGTATAGAAGTTATGAGAAATACTCACTATAGAAAATTAAAACATTACAGAAATAAGTAATGTTAAAAGTTAGTCCATATGTACCAAAATCTGTCCATATACACTATACGCCAAAATGTTAATGGTTACCTGAGACAGTGGAATTGTTGGGGACTAACTTTCTATGATTTTTTTTGTGTAATTTTTAAAGCCACATGAGCTCATCATACATATGTTATTTTTTAACTTGCTTTTATTACTTCATGATATATTTTAGACATTTTTCCATGTGCATGCCACATTTACCTCATTCTTTTTGACAGCTCCGTGATATTTCATTGCATAGCTGTGCCACAATTTATCCAACATTTTCTCAATATTTTTGCTATTACAAACAATGCTTCAGTAAACACCTCTACATGTCCCTCTATGTGTACTCACGTGAGTTTTTCTATAGTCAAAATTCTTAGAAGTGAAATTGCTGGCTCAGTGGGTATGTAGACTTGTAAAGAAAGGCTTTTCATACTCATCACATGGCCCTCTGGAAATGTCATACTAGTTTAAACTCTCATCAGTAGTGCGTGACTCTGCTTGTCTCCCCACACTCTTTTCAGCAATGAGTATCATCCTATGCTTTCATCTGTGTCAGTTTGATAGATGCAGATGGATCTCTTTGTCAGTTTAATTTGCTTTTTAATGCTAGTAAGGTTAAAACTGTTTTCCTGTATTCATTGATCATTTGTACTTCTTATGAAAATTGCCTGCTTATTGTTCTTTATTGGAATGTTTGACTTTTTTGTGTGTGTCTTTTTCTTATTGATTTGTAAGTACTTTTCTATATTAATTATAGTAAATCACTGTCTAGCATATATGTTGCATAAATTTTCCTACTTTATTGATTTTTTTTAAATCTTTTTTCTTCTTAATCTTCAGATTGGATAATTTTTACTGATCTATCTTCAAGTTTACTTATTTTCTCTGCCATCACTATCTTGCTACTAAATCCATGCATTGAATTTCTTAACATTTTCATTTAGTTCTTTTTTATATTTTCTATTTCTCTGCTAAGAGTTACTCTCTTTTCATTTGTTACAAGCGTATTGTCTTTTACTTTTTTGAGCATAGTTATGATAGCTGCTTGAAAATCCTTATCCGGTAATTCCAACATCTGGGTCCTTTCTCTTAAGGATAAGTCATGGTTTCTGGTTTTGTATGTTGAGTAATTTTGGATTGTATCCAGAAGATTAGGCACATCTGGATTCTTTTAGTTTGTTTTAGCAGTCTACTTTAGGTAGACTCAGACTGCAAACTCTGTCTCACCTGTGGTGAGCAGCAGCTCAAATCTCAGTTCAATTATTTTATCTTTAGCTGGGCTGTTTGTAGACTGCCTTACACATGCATGCTTGAGAATTTACACATGAACCTGGGGTTCCTTTTATCTGACCTTTTGCTTTCCGGGATATTTCTCCCTCACTCTCTAGCAACCTGTTTGATCCAGGCTCTGTTCCCTGGTTCCTCAGGTCAGAAAGATGGGGCTGTCTGGAGTTTTTGCTGCCCTGCACTTTATCACAACTGTGGTCTGTCCTTAGGGCAGTCACCAAAAGTGCAACTAACCCCATGCTGGCCGCTTCCTCCAAATGTAACTCCCCCTCCAAAATCTTCCTGCCTTGTTCACTCTCCAGAGTCCTCAGGTAGCTGTTTTTGTTCTTGTTTTGCTTTGTTTTCAGAGTTTATGGTTGCTATTTGCAGAAGGGTCCATCTGTTAAGAGCTTACTTGTCCATACCAGGAGCAGAACTCCAGTTTATAAATTATCAATATTTTTGGTATATGTAAGTTTAATACTTTTACTTAGTCAAATTTATCAGTCTTTTCTTTTGTGGCTTCTGAAGTTGGTATTCTGCTTATAACCGTCTTTTCCACTTTATAAGTATAAAAAATTTTTTCAAGTTGGACAGAGCTTGGGTTTGTGTTGGACTTCTATTTTCTTCAAGTTGGACCAAAAACTGCCAAAGCTGGTGTTAATGTAGCTGCGGTGGAAGCAGAGAGGAAAAAAGAGGGCAGAATCAAGGAATGGAATGATAAGACTTTGGCTAATTGGCTGTTCCTGGTGAGGGAGAGGGAGGTAAGACTATAGTTGGAAAACAAAGTGAATAGCAATGCAATTGATGAAGGGCATTTTAGGACTGGGATATATATCCACTTCCTCAATCCAGACCCCCACCCAGAGTCTTTCTGAGATAGTCTCAGCCAGATCTGTCACTCCTGCTGCAGTTCACTTCCAAACGAAAAAAAAAACCAAACCCATTGCTGTAGAGTCAATTCCGACTCATAGCAACCCTATAGGCGTAGTGGTTAAGAGCTATGGCTGCTAAGCAAAAGGTGAGCAGTTCGAAGCCACCAGGTGCACCTTGGAAATTCTATGGGGCAGTTCTACTCTGTCCTATAGGGTCACTGTGAGTCCACTTCCAGCCCATACCAAATACAGAAAGGTACCCCAGCAGGATGCAGAAGAGGGAGCTGGGTGTGTCTGCCCTCCGGGTAGCGGGATCAAACCTAGATTAATCTGTTCTCAGAAAGGCAGGAGAGTGTGGTGGTCAAGGGCCTAGGCTTTGGAGTTAAAATTTTTCACCTGGAGTTAAAAATTAACTCTCCCATTGTTAGCTGCTTCAGCTCTCTGAACCTCAGTTTCCTCTTCTATAGAGTACGAATAAAAATAGTACCCATCTCACAGTGCTATGGAGATTTAAGTGAGACGATGCTCGTTAACGCTTAGCTCAGTCAGATGAGTGTCGGGCCACTGCACTATCATGTCAGAAATGCGGTTTGCCACTCACCTGCTGTGGGGCTTGGACAAGCTTTGCAATCTGTGGTTCTGTCTTCAGGAATTTCCATGTCTGGAATGAATCCTGGTTTACCCGAACCGACCTGGGCCCCTCATACAGTGGATGGCAGGTGTTGGACGCGACTCCCCAGGAGAGGAGCCAAGGTAATCGCTCTGCTGGCTGCGGGCTGGGCACTCCCCTGGGTCTGCTCTAAGTCGGGGGCCTTTCTGGGTTATTTACAGTAGTGAACAGCAGCGCAGGAACTGATCCAAAAGTCCTCTCTCTCTCTGGAACACACAGGGGATCAAAACAAAAATATTTTACAAAGAGATTTCCCCTCCTAATTTTGTTTGGCTTGGGCTGCTATTTAAATGAGTGCCTTCCCTGCGCCCACATTGGCTGCTAGACGTGCTGCTGTGGGGGAGGAGGATGTCCTGGCGCATGCCAAGCAACGAACGAAGGAAAGAGTCTTCCTCTGCCAACAATGATTTTCCTGAATGGCCATTAGTCACCTATCCCTCTCAGCGCAGAAACCTCTGGTTCTCCAGTACCCTTGGGATTTAGTCCAAATTTTGCGGCTCAGCTCAAGGCCTTCTGTGATTATGCCCCCACCCCTTCTCTCACCTTTATGGCTATTCCTCTCCCGAGCCAATTCTCCTTCAGGCAGGCCGGCCCATCCCTGTCCCCGGCCTGTGCTCACAGGCTCCTAGTCCCGGCCTCTCTGGGCGTCTCTCCTCTTCCCTCCTCTGACTTCTGGAGCACGTATTGTCTGTTACATTCGTTTTGAGTTGTTTCTTTCAAGCTTTAAAAAAAAAAAAAAAAGATTATAAAAGTAATCTGTGCACATTGTTTTAAAAATATTCAAACAGTTTTAAAAAGACTTACAATGAAAATTAAGTCACACCTGCACCCTCAACCCCTAGTCCATCAACCAGAAGCAAAGCATGTTACTAGATTCTTGAGAGGAGTGTAACTTTTCAGATATTTCCAGGCTACTGTTTTTCAAAGTTGTAGTTTAAATCCATTTGTAGTTATAATAAAATCAAGTTAGCAGGTTATGACCATCATTTAAGAAATGAAACAAGATGGTATGGAAAGGAAAATAAAACTTTTTTAAAAGGAAAAGCAAAGAAAATATCAGGAAGCATTGTACATAGTAAGGGTAAGTATTCTGTGAAACTTTTATTTCAGTATCATATATATGTCCCAAAATCAAAATGTATTTCTTTCTGGGGGTCATGGGGAAAAAGAAGAAGGAAAGTCGGGCATACAAAAGTGTGTGTGTGTGTTTTTTTTAATTTGTTTTATAAACATAAGATGGGATCATACTCTGCTTTCTATTCTGCACTTTGCTTCCCTGCCCCCCCCCACCTCACTAGGCACTTCACCAATGAAACTATATGTACCTGAGCTACGACCCTGAGTACTAGGGAAGGGAGGGTACTGGCCAGAGCGTGGGGAGCTCCGAGGAGCAAGAGATCCCTGCAGGCTGGCCTTTCAGGGAAGTCTTCCAGGAGAGGGAGGGCGATGAGCCCTCTGAGGTAAAACGATTTGGAGAGAAAAGAGGTAGTAGTGAGAGAGCAAGGCAGCATGAGTTTCTTCTTTAGGAAGCAGATGGAGGGCAGTCGGTCAACATGGATCATGCACCCATGGAATGCAGGATTGGGCCAGTTTTATGCAGAGCTGGATTGGCCAGGGTGCTGTTGCAGAACAACAGCAATAACCCAGGAGGGTCACTGCCCAGCGCCAAAGAGTGGGGTGGACAATCGGATTTGCGGTGGGGTAGAGGCAGGGGGTTGGCGTGGTTGTGGAAGGTTCTTGGGAAGAAAAGGCCGGGGGTGAGCTGTTGTGGATGGGTCAAGCCTTGACATGCGTCAACCTCTGCATTCTGTCCACCAGGGGTGTACCAGTGTGGCCCTGCCTCGGTTTTCGGTATCCGAGAGGGTGACATGCACCTGGACTTTGACATGCCCTTCATCTTCGCGGAGGTTAACGCCGACCGCACTACCTGGATTTACGATAGTAAGACTCACAGTGAGAGGAAGAATTCCTCTGATGAGCGCACCGTGGGCAAGAACATCAGCACCAAGGCTGTGGGCAGCAACTCCCGCGTAGACATCACAGAGCAGTACAAGTACCCCGAAGGTAGGAGGGTCAGCTATCCCACCCAGGGCTTGGGGGTGGGAAGGAGCACAGGCCTCCTCCTCCCCCTCCCACATTCTCAGCCAGTTCTGCCTGAATGGTAGGATTATTCCCCGCACGTAACGCCCAACTCCCCAGACTGTTTTTTGTGGGAACAGAATCAATACGGGTAACACCTGCTGGTGGAAGTTTGCTTCAGGGGACAGGTCCCATTGCCAGCTGGATCCCTTTCGAAACTGCACTGTTGGTGTGACAGCACTCTGACTGAGCCTCACAGGGAGAAGCCTTGCCCCATGGAAGGCCCCCCAAGGACTTCCCGGGAGAGGTTTCTAAGCCAGCCGCTCCCATAGCGTCAGAAACTCAGGCAGGAAAGAAAAACAAACAAACAAAAAAACCCAATCCTGTTGCCGTCAAGGTGTTTCCTACTCATGGCGACCCCATGTGTTACAGAATAGAACTGCTCCATAGGGTTTTCTTGGTTGTAATCTTTACAGACTCTTCCGTGGCACCACTGGGTTTGAACTACCTATCTTTAGGTCAGTAGTTGAGCGCAAACCATTTGCACTGCACAGGGATCTCGGGCAAGAAACACCATCTGAAAAAAGAAATGGGCAAAGAAACTCAAAGACTTGGCCTATGCTGCGCCTCAGAGGCATCCCCAGGAGCCAGATGAGGTGTGACTACATCACAAGGTGGTTGCCCGATTCCCTGGAGCCTTCAGCATCACCTGAGTGCTGGTCTCATTCAAGGAGCCCCCTGGAAGGCTGGTGCCCACCGGCTGCCCTTACCCAAATGAAATTTGCTGTGCCATTTCAGAAGTGGACATCAGAGCCAGCACATATCTCTTTGAGGATTCTCAGTGGTGACAAAAGTTCTGCATTTTAGGGCAAAGTTTATTTTTAGAAATAGCCAGTAGTAACTTACAGCTCTCTCTAGTGGACTGCAGCCATTCCGTAGTCAGGCCATCTCACTTTGTCTAAAATGCTGTGAAATAGTTCTGTTGATCCTCAGTGTCGGCTCTGAGGGTTAGGAAAAGCACTCCCGTTAAGGTGCCCACAGTAAGCACTAAGGCACTGCTGGCTTCACGGCCTCGCCTCGGCTGTATTTTATCGAAGAGGAAAACTGAGCACAGGAGATGGATCCGGCCCCCAGTCCAGGTGGGTGGCCCCTCTGGGTCATGGGTGGCATTTTCGTGGACATTTCGAGGCGTGATTCTGGGTAATGAGATTGGTGGCCTCAATCTGGCCCCCACTCTGGCTCTGCAGGCCAACCCCAGGGTTTGATGTCAGACAGACCTTCTCTCAGTCAATAAACATGTACTGAGTGCATGGCTCTGTGCTGGGCCTGGGGGCTGCAGCGGGGAGCACCGCTAACAGGACCTCTGCCCTTGGGGAACTCATCGTCCAGGGGAGCCAGGGAGGCAGATGTAGGACAAGTATTTTCAACAAGTGTGATGATGTAGAAACAAGCGTAGGGCTCCAGGGAACGAATAATCTGGGGCAAGGGGTGAACTCGTCCAACCACTTACAACTGGGTGACCTCAAGCAGGTTTCTTATTGTCTCTGATCTCTGCTTTCCTCACCTGTAAAATGAGACTAGCAATACCTGTCTGGAGTCGAATTTAAATGAAATTAATGCACCCAGAGATACCTTGGAAGACAGGTCTAGTGATCTACCTCTGAAAAACAGCCATGGAAAGCCCTATGGAGGGCAGGTCTACTCTGACACACATGGTGTCATCATGAGTTGGAATCAACTCAATGACACCAGGTCTGGTTAATGTACACAAAGTACCAAGTACAGCGCCTAGCACATAGTAAGGACTTAATAAATAGCAGTGGTAACTTTTATCAGTTTGAGCATCTACAGCCTCATTGGAATAATGGGCTCCCAAGGTGACTGTTTTGAAGCATACTGCTTACATGCTATGCCTTGATCCTTCCTCCTGAGGGCTCGGACTGTCCCAGCCAAGCCCTCTGAGCAATAGCGGCCATAGCCAGGTTGGGGAATCCTGCAGGACTCCTGACACTGCTTCAGCCCCTGCGGGACATCAGGACTGATCACCCTGCCTGCTGTTGCCCAGCTCTCCTTACCCAATGATACCAGCTTGTCTCTGAGGGCCTGAGGGAGGAAAAGCTCATAAAACAGTTGCTCAGCATTTACAAAATAGCAACACCAGAGACAGAAAACCGTAGGAGGAAGCGTAGTGTTGAGTAAGCCCAGCAGGTGACCTATACAGCTATCTAGGCTCTGAGCCTCATTGTGCAAACACACCCTCTTCAAGGTCCTGGGCACGAAAGGCTCAGATCCTGCACAGCCGTCGGCTCTGGGTGTGGACTTAATCTCAACTGGGAATGGGAAGGCATCAGAAAGAACCCAGCCCATCGGGAGCTATCAGCTCGGGTAATCTGCCTGCCTCCTTTTCAGTAGGGTGTTGTGGGAGGAGCCTTAGACCTGGAGTCCAGACACCTAAGGACTGGCCCCTGTCTGCCTCTAATCCCCAGAGTGGCCTGGACAAGTCGTTTCTCCTCTTAGGGACTTAACTCTATCATGATGGACTCGGATGAGTTGACATCCAAGGTCTCTGCCGGTGTTACATGTAACTTATGGGAAAAAATCCAAAAACTCATTGCCGTCGAGTCAATTCCGACTCATAGCAACCCTGAGCTTATGGGAAAGGACTAGCTAAGTTGCAAAGTGCTTTGTAATAAGTCAGCTGGTGCCTTTTTATAAGCTAGGGGAAAGGTAGGGGGCATGAGTGTGGCCTGTAGATATAAAATGGTCATTCTCCTTTGTGTGCCTCTGCCCTTGTTCCTGGAAAGTCAGCCCTTTTTCCTTTGTCTTGGGTCTGACTTCAGGTCAAGGCAGGGACCCTGTGTGAACTGCTGACTCAGCCCTAGCTGATGCTTGGATTCAGTTACTCAGCTCTTGGTGCCACAGAAGCAGTGAGCTCAAGGGCACAGCCTGGGCACTTTCCGTGGGCTGTTCATGCCACCGCATTCACCAGAACCCATCAGCTCAGTCAGAGTCAGAAGACCTGTTCTTTAAGTCAGCACTTGTGTGAAACCTGAAATTTCTCAATAATTTACACTAATCATAACTTGGGAACCATACCATCCCTGGGAAGTTCTCGTCGACTGACACATGCAGAAGGGCCACTTTTAACTCTCACAGCGGTTTTAGGAACAAGTCAAAATCACACGGTCAAGCAGTGTTAAAGGTTTTTTAAAAAATGGAATCAGTTCAAAAATTGGAACCTTGTTTTTTGTCCAGGAACCCATTCTAACCTTTTCCAGCTCTAATTTTATTTAAAAACTATGTTTGTTCAAGTCTCACAAATGCCCTTTTGCCAAAGAAACAAAATCTAACCTAATTAACATAATAAGCAAATTATTAGGTCCCACGTAGTAATTTTATGCAGGTCCTGACCAAGCTTTCTCTCCAGTTTCTTGGAAATCTAGAGCTGATTGGAAGACACCCAGATCAGCTGGTTAAAGAGGACACCATGCCTCCTCAGGAGGTCAGACACTGGCTTCGAGCGGCATCGTTGGTGCAGCAATAGAACTAGTACCAGCCCTGGCCACCTTTCAGGGCAGGGCTCTGTCCTCTATCCAGGTGCCACCACATTGTCCCTGAGATGCTCCTCTCCTTTCCCTCCACACAGGTTCCGCCCGGGAAAGAGAAGTGTTCCACAAGGCTCTGGGGAAACTTAGACCCAACCTATTGTTCACAGCAACATATGCCAGGAGCTTGGAAGAAGGGCATTGGGAGCCTACCATCTCTGGGAGGTTCAAGGTTGCTGGTATTCTGAAAGTGGGCCAGGAAGTCAACCTGGCCCTGGTATTCAAAAACCTGACAAGTGATATGAAGAAAGTGACAGTGAACATGACAGCCTGGACCATTGTCTACAATGGCACGCTAGTACATGAGGTGTGGAAGGACTCCGTCACCATATCCCTGGACCCCAAAGAAGGTAACTCACCCTTAGTTTGTTGGGGCATCATGCTCTCCAAAAATACAAGAATACTTGCTATTCTCTTGGGGTGAAGCATTCCTACTGAGTTCCAGGCGAGTCAGCAGTGACCTCTGTGATTAAGACTTGGGTTTTGATGCTTTGGAAGGTACTGTCACCATGAACAGCACAACTCAGGGTGGTGCCAACCACACCCTGGGAGAGGAAGGAGAGAGACTTTGGCAGGTAATGGCCACAGCAGCAGTATACCTTACAGGTATACACCACTTCACACTTTGCGATGTGCTCCTTAGATGCTATCTTATTTGACCTCCTAAAAAAGTCAGATTTCAGTATCCCCATCTTACCCCTTGCTGTCAAGTCGATTCCTACTCATGGCGACCCTATGGATTATAGAGTAGAACTGCTCCATAGGGTTTTCTTTACGGAAGCAGTTCACCAGGCCTTTCTTCTGCAGAGCTGCTGGGTAGGTTTGAACCGCCAACCTTTAGGTTAGCAGCTGATCACAAACCCCTGTCTTATAGAGGCAGAAACTGAGGCTTAGAGAGATGAAGTGACTTGCTTAAGAGGTTGTCACAGATAGTAAGTGGTGATGCTGGGGTCTTTGGCCCAGGTGTCCCAGTGCCAGTGCCACCCCCTTTTTTGATGTTGCATTGCTGCCATCCTTCTTACAGACTACCTACCACCTGCCACCTCACTCCCTGCAACCAACCTCTTTCAGGTCTGACACTGGAAGGGTTGCAATATCCCACAGGCCCTTGAACCTGTGCCCCCCTTTCCCCCAAAGCTGCCAGTGGGTGGGTGGAGCTTCTTGACTCCTGACGATGGTGACGGGCTTTCTTGGAGGTCGAAGAATTTGGGAGGAACAGTGACTTCTTGCCCCTGGGTAGCACAGATGGGATGGGAACAAGGTGGAGCAAAGAAAACTGTAGAAAGATTAGAATGCAGGTGTGCCACATTGGCAAAATCCTTCAAGCTGTTATGAAAAGTTTGGACTTAAAAAGCAGATTAACCAGGGTAGGGTAGTTACTTGCTTCACATAACAAACGAATAAAAACTGTTTAATTATACAGCCCATCTTGAAAGGATTCTGCCAAGAAACCGAGACATGTTACACCTGTCAGAGGCAGCATCCCCCAGCAATCTGTCTTCTGGCAGGATTTCAGTAGAAATCTTGATACCAAAAGTGACTACCTGGCTGTTATTTACCTCTAAAGCCCAAAGGGAAAGCTATTTTTGTAGGCCAGGAATGATTCCTGCGAAGACAATGGTCAAGAAAGCAGGCCTATGTGCAAGAAGCAGCAGGGTGAATGGGGAGGGGCCAGGAGGCAAGTAAGGCCACTCTGGAGTACCGAGGTGTGACCCTGGCTCGGTTCCCTTCTCTTTCGGAGCCTGTGTCCACTGCCCGAGAGGGTGGGACCAGCTGACCTAAGACCTGTCGTCCACATTTGGGCAGTTTGACAAATTCCCCTAGTGGGAAAAGCAGGGGCCGCTTCCTTCTCACAGTCTTACTAAAAGAGCATATGGGTGCCTCCTGAAGATCACGACAGCAGGAGGAAGAGGAGGCAGTAACACAGATCAGAAAAACTCATTAACGTGCAACACGATCATCAACGTGGATCTGAGCACCTCAGACTATTTAAGGAGGGAGAGGCCCCCGGGGCCTGCAGTGTCAGAAGAGGGGCCCTTGAAGCTTGGGAATGGGCCAGGTAAATGGAGAGAAGCCGAGAAGGGCATTTCCATCCAAAAGAGCCACGTGAGTAAACATGCCTGTTTTGTCTAAGAAATGCTGAGAAAGGCTGAGGCTTCTCCCCAGGGAGAGGTGAGCTGGGCTCAGGTGATGCAGGGCCAGATGCAGGGGTCTGAATCTTATTCCAAAGGCGACAAGGAGCCATGGAAGATTTTTTGAGCAGTGACATGATTTTGGAAAAAAAAAAAAAAAAGTCTTATGAAGCCGTGTTTGACTGGTGTGTGGACCATTTGGAAGTAGGAGAACCCAGAGGTAGGGAGGTGGTTTGGATGCTGTTGCAATAGAATTAGAGGTTATTAGATGACCTGGGAGGATCCTAAGCATTTAGTCAGTACCCTGGCTTCCCGTCGTCGTTATTACTGTTGTTGTCATCATTATTATTACTATCATTAGGCAACCAGTCAACATTCATATTCTTCCCCTGCCCCTCAGAAGGAAACTTGCCGTCTGACCTAGGAGGAGGAAGATGCAGCAGTATCTTCCACCCCTGCAGACCCATCCTCCTGGGAATTTGCCCATTCAAACAGAGTCCTGGTCTCTCCCGGCCCGGCCTGGAGACCGCACAGGACAGAGGGCTGTTCCCATAGAGCCTGGTCCAGGAAGGGCTCAGCCAAGCCCTGCCTTACAGAGACTCCTGGCCAGCTCCCACTGCCTGGCTCCCATCAGCCTCTGCAGAAGGTTTCAGGACCAGCACACCCACCTCACGCCTCTCCCTTCACTTCTCCTTCCAGAAACGCAGCACCCGGTGAAGATCTCATATGCTCAGTACGAGAAGCACTTGAAAGCTGACAACATGATCCGCGTCACGGCCGTGTGCAAGGTCCTCAATGAGGGCGAGGTGGTGGTGGAGCGGGATGTTATCCTGGACAACCCCTCCCTGACCCTGGAGGTGAGGCCCTGCAGTGGGGTAGGGGCGTTGAAGGGGTGCCTCCCCACCAGTCCATCTGTGAGCCCCACCAGCCCTCTGTGAGTCACGGCCCCCATACTGGGAGAGGCAGACCCAGGTGCAACTCAAGTCCAGCCTCTGCCAACTGGACCAGCCAAGGGCTCCCGCCCTGGTCAGTGTCCTCAGCCCTGGCTGGTGAGATGAACTGGCAGCTTCTTCTAGACACACTGGGAGACCACCCAAGGGGGGCTGGAGGGTCCTTCTCCAGCACATTCCCACCTCTGCCAGGGACTAAGCACCTGCTGTGTCTGGCCCTGTGCCAGGCTTTGGAGTCACAGAGAGGCACAAGTGTGGGTCCTGCCCTCTGGAGCTAATGCTTCCTCCCGTGGCTCCCAGCCTAGACCCTTAGACACACTTATGTCACAGATCAGGAATGGGTTTGTGACTCATAAGCACCTTTCCACTCTCTTGACCCCGAAGTGACAGATCCTAGACTCTTAGGAGCCTCGTCTCACACTCCCTTGCCCTGCCATTTCACATATGAGTAAATTGAGGCCTCGAGAGGAGAAGGGACAAGCCAGTTACTGCCAGGGCTAGGGCTAGATCTCATGCTGGGAATCCCAGTCCAGTGCTCTTTCCAAGGCATCCTGCGTGTCAGAAGTCAGCAGAAGCATGCTTAGAATGCATCACAGCCCTGGGTGAAAGTGAGGACCCCGTCTCACTCTGCTTTCTCAGAGCTTGCTTTTGTCTGCAGGCCCAGTGCAGGTGGAGGACACCAGAGTGAGGCAGCATAACTCTGAGGAGCCAGGGGCTTGGCAGGGACAGGCAGGAGGACAGGATCTTCCTTTGGGGTCCCACAGAGAACCTCGTGGGCCACACTCCTCCTCATCTGCTCTATCTGCCATCTGCCCTGGCTGTGTAGACAGCCACTGCATTCTCCTGTCCGATCCTGCTGCCGCCAGCTTCCCAAGCCCAGATTCTGAGAGGAGCCAGATAATTGTGGCTGCCCTGGCCCCACCCGTCTCTAAGTTGCAGGGGTTCCTGACCTCAGACAGGGGCACAGGAACCAAAGAGTCCCACCAGGCACACAGCCCCAGGGTGCCTCCTCTGGCAGGGCTCCTGGGGTCTCCCCCGCAGCTAGCCCAGAATGGGGAACAGCCGCACCTAAGAACAAGGGAGCCAGTGATTGGACAGCCATTTGGGGGGAAGCAAGGAAGACAGTAGTTCAGACCTGGGGCAATGCAGCCAAATGGACCTGTCTGGGATCACGGCCCCATCCTTTACCAGCAGTGATACTGGCTAAGTCCCAGAGTTGCTCCAACTTTGTCATAGGGATAATGAAACCCTCCCCTGCTAGGTAATTTAACTGACAGGCTGTAAAGTGCTGACACAGGACTAGGCAGACAGCACAATAGATCTTTTGAAGAGGAGGACAATTATGCTCAAGATTTATTATGGGAGTCTTAGAGGGGTTTACAACATCCACTCAGAGGGGGTAGCACTCCTTCCCTCCATCCCCCAGCCCCCCCCCCACTTTTTTTTTTGCATTACCACCAGCAGTGCATAAGAGTTCCAATCTCCCTGCAGTCTCTCCAAAATCCCCCATTTTCCCCCACTTTTTTTTTTTTTTTTGGAAGAGCTGCTTTTTACAAGCTACACTTGGGAATTCACTGAACAAAAATATTTTGGAGGCCCTTGCTGTAAGATACCCTCCCTCTGCTAAAATTGAGAAGGACAACATTGAAAGCATGCATAGCCCAGACTAGACAAGGAAAAGGAGAGCTTGTCTCTTTCTGGGATTTGGGAGAGAGAGCGATTCAGGAAAGATCTAGCAGAGGAGGGACATCTGAGAAAGGCTTTGTAGGATGAATAGGAGTTCGTAATAGGACTGCTTATATCTAGGCAAGAACTTGTACATGTGGTGCTTTCAAAGCAGTTACCTTGGGAGGCACTAAACAAAGGTTAATTTTCACAAAAGCTTTCCTCTTTGGGAGCTACACACAGGGCCTGTTTAGAAACCACACATGAATCAGGCTCCTGACACTGCAGTGACACCAGTGTTGTTCTGTCTCCTCACCTCCCTTATCTACTAATCTCAGCTTGCAAAGGGGAAAGATGTGCCACACTCTAGCATGTTGCAACCAGAGGAGTCTTTTAAAAAAAAAAAAAAAAACCTGGTCCTGTCACTTGCTATTTAAAACCCATCCATGATTTTCCATGGCTCTCGTCTGTGGTTCTCAGGGGCTCTCATCTGTGGTTCTTGTCTCTTCTGCTCAGGACTTCACATGCCTCACTTTTCAGTTTCTTAAAGTTGCTGTCAGAGAGTCTGCGTACACTGTTCCCTCTGCCTGGAGCTGTCTTCCCATTTCCCACCTAGATAACGTTTCCTACTCACCCTTTTTTTCAAACGTCATTTCCTCAGGGACAAATTTCCTGACCCCCAAATTAGGTCCCCAGTTATACACCCTCTGAGCCTCCTGGCCTCCTCCTTCACAGCATCTCTCTAAGTTGAAATTACAGCTTTATTTGTGCAGTTACTTGATTGAAGCCCTCCCACGCTAGACTGTAAGCTCTGCGAGGGCAGGGGCCACCCTGTTCTGGGCTCATCACTGCCCTCCGGCTCCATGTCTGGAGTTCAGTAGATGCTCATTCAATATTGTAAAATAAAACAGCCTCTCCATGGGGCCGGACTGGGAGAGAGCCACCTGTCTCTATACTTGGATTCTTCCAGCCCAGGAGAGAGACGTTTCCATTGTTAACCCCTGATCGTCCCTGTTTATGAAAGCCTCTCCCACTTCACAAGACATTTCTGAGAAACGCGCTGCATCTCTGCAGACACAATGGACTGCCGAGCACCAACTCCAATTCCTGAGGCTAGGAAATGATGCCAGGTAGCTACTGGTATTCCTTACTAAAGCATTCTGCATTAAAGTCGCCAGTGTTTAAATGAAATTAAGGTCCCCCCCAACATTATATACCCTTATCCAGTACCCTCAAACCTTCTTATAGCTTTACTTTTTTTATTCAACTTTTTGCTCTGTATCATTTGGATTTCCATATCAAGTCTACTTTATCCTTAAACGTACCATAATATCTTTAAAAAGGAAATCAGAATACATAAAGGCTAGACATGTGCCATCAAGAGCTTTCTCATTTAATCTTTTCAAAAGACACCTGATTTTTCTTCTTTCAGGCATCTTTGTGTGAACTTCCTCCAAACCCATTCTCTCTTCTTTAAGCCTTCAGAGAAGCAAGACATCTTTGTCTTGAGTGAATGAATCAATGCATAGCTCTCTCAGAGCAGGGGACATGTCGCTAAACTCTGACGGTGAGCTGCATGGAAAGATAACAATTTAGGTAAAGTCATGTGATATCAGCACTGACTGGCAATTAGCACCGAGGATGCTGAATGTGGAATCAGACCAAAAAATCTAAACACTGTTCCAGAGGACAGTGTCCTTCAAATTGACCCATGAACCACTGGTGTTCAGACACAGTTTTCAGGCGGCCCTTAGCTCCTTTGGATGCATTTACAGATTTGGGTCAATAGGACAGGGTGATAAACATCAATAAAAAAAAAACAACCTCATGGAAATCTCAAAAGAAAAAAAAATTGGCAGAGTTTATGTAGCTTTGTTATATCCCAATAACAAAACTATGCTTCACTTTGTGGACTGATTATGTCATACACTTAAGTGAGTTCCAAGTTAGCAGTTAATAGTATAAATTATCATCTCTAAAATGTTTTAATTATTCACAAATCATTGGTAGGCATTGCAGGGCCTAGTGAAAAAAGCAAAGCCTTTGGAACCAGCTGGGCCTTGCTATTGACTAGTGTATGAACTTGGCCAAGTTACCAAATCAGTCTGAACGGCAGGCGTATCACTGTGAAATGGCTGAAGATTAGTGATAAGAAAAATAAAAACCAAAGTAACCCAAAACAGCCACCTCCCATGATACTCAAAAGAAGAACTGCATCAGCCATGCAGTTTTAATTTCTATTTTCAAAACCTTCTCTTCTCATCCTTGATCTCATTGGGTCACTTCTAGCCCAGAGAGGAAGGCAGGGTGGGGATGATTATCCCTATTTACCAGTTGAGAAAGTTGAGGCCCAGAGAGATGACGTGTCTGCCCGGAATCACAACCAGTCCTTGGCAGAAGCACAACAGCTTCTGTCTTTTGGAGTTGTTCAGGGTGCTTTTATGACCCAAAACCCAGGCTTCACCTTCTCTGACCCCTGATCAAGGCCAGTGGAGCCCTGCTCAGACCACACATGGCACACTGGACACCTCAGGGCTCCAGTTTAGGAGGACACTGACAGGCTGGGGTGTGATAAGAGAGAGTGGCCTGATTGAGGGGGGACCCAGCCCCATGTCCTGTGCAGAAGAGTGAAGGGTGCCAAGGCTGCTAAGCCAGGGTCTGAGCAGGTTCAAGGGCCACCTTCAATACCTGTAGGGCCTCCCAGGGAGGGTGATTCGAGGCTTTAGGAAGAAACAGGACTAATGAGTTGGAGGCTCAAGGAAAGTAAGAGTAAGTAAATTCAGTATGAGAAATGCCCTAACACTCAGTAGCTCACAGCAGGGTCAGGCTGTCCTTGGAAGCAGGGGTTCCCTTCAGCCCTGCCCCGGCAGCTCTTACCAAGCGGCCAGCAGGGGTGAGCGGCCAGCGTCCTGACTCGCAGCCCCTCTTCTCCACAGGTGCTGGACAAGGTACAGGTGCAGAAGCCTGTGATCGTGCAGATGCTCTTCTCCAACCCTCTGGATGAGCCCGTGAAGAACGGCGTGCTGATGGTGGAAGGAAGCAGCCTGCTGCGGGGCAACCTCAGGATAGAGTGAGTCCAGGCCTGAGCCTCCAGGAGGGGACAGGAGGCGGGCAGAGGGGCCTGCAGGAGCCCGCAGGATGGGCAGACTGAGCCGCCTCTAGTCTCAGGTTCTTCACTCTCCTGGGGCCTTGGACCTCGAGCATCCAGTGGAAACAGCAGATGCACATCAGCACACATTTGCCTGTGGTTCAGGGTTCATAAACTTGAACTCGTGGAAGGCCAGGTCACCAGAGCTAGGAGCTGGTCCTCAAGGCTTACTATATTTGGGGAATCATGGGGCCCCACTTCCCCCTGCTGAGGGGTCACAGGGCTGGAAGGGTGCAATGACCCAGGAAGGCAGCTGAAAGGAGAAAGAGCAATGACCTTGTCTAGGAGCCACCAGAGTAGGACTTGAGGCCCTAGAAGGCCTGTCCAGCCCGAGGTCTGTGTTGTTGTTGTTATTGGCTGTTGTCAAGTCAGCCTCCAACTCACGGTGACCTCATACACAATGAAATGCTGTCCAGCCCTTTGCCGTCCCCATGATGGGTTGCAGATCCATAGGATTTTCAGTGGCTGATTTTCAGAAGTAGATAGCCAGGCCTTTCTTCCTAGTCTGAGGTCTGAGTATCTACCACAAACACTGACTTGTCTCCTTCCCCCCAGCGTGCCAACACTGCACCCCAAGGAGCAGTCCCAGGTGCGTTTTGAGATCCTGCCCACCCAGAGTGGCACCAAGCAGCTGCTCGCCAACTTCTCCTGCAGTAAGTTCCCTGCGATCAAGGCCATGCTGTCCATCGATGTGGATGAGTGAAGGGACGGCAGCCCCCATACAAACTTGGGTAACACGGAATGGGGGGCTCACCTGTGGAGTGAGTCTCCTGCCCATGCTGTCCAGCCTGAGAAGCCCACTCCATCCCCCAAGGCTGCCTGGACTCGGACCTCCTGTCTCTAGCCCACACCACCCTCCTCCCACATGCCCCACAGGGCAGGGTCCACTTGGCACATTACTCGGTCACTTTTGCACGTTTCCAGACACTTCTCCCATGGCTGCCTGCTCTGTGAGCCCCAAGCCCGGCTCCTCCTTCATGCCCATCGATGCTGCAGGATGGAGTGGCCCTGACCCAGGGCACTCTGAGTAGATATGGAAGAAGATAGTCTGGGCTATTTGCTGATCCCCTCCCTCTGGCCACTGTGGATGGGAGGGCATAGCCAGTCATCACCATGGCATTTACATCCTTATACTCAAATAAACGTTAAAGAGTGAGCGATCACACACACAACCACTCCGATTCTTGTTTTACCCAAGGTGGTAGAAAGGGAGAGAGGCTGGGCCGTGTCGTTCTGGAGGAGGGATGCATGTGGGAGGCCTGTACTCTGTGTTCCAATAACCAAAGGGAATGGGCTTGTTCTGTGTGGCCCCAGGTGGAAAAATGAGACAGACTGCAAGTCAATTTAGGAAAACTTTCTAATGTGATACCCAATAACAGAGTAGGCTGCTTTGGGTGGGCACAAATGGTTAACATGCTTGACTGCTAACCAAAGGATTGGAAGTTTGCGTCCACCCAGAAGCACCTCAGAAGAAACGCCTGGTGATCTACTTCTGAAAAATCAGCCACTGAAAACCCTATGGAGCACAGTTCTACTCGTGACACACATGGGGTCACCATGAGCCAGGGTCAACTCCACAGCAACTGGTTTTGCCTCAGGAGGGCGGTCCTTGGCACAGTAGGGCCCATGCACTGTCTTTTAAGATCTTTCCTGAGGTGGCAGAGTGAAAAGGGGTTCCAGAGTCCCTGATGGACCCCTTTCTAGAGCAATCTGTGCTGTGGTAACCCAGCCTCACATGCAGGGTCTCCCCCTCCTTGTGCTGCCTCCACCTCTGGCAGCCCAGCAGGGACTGTGCCCAGCCCACCCCCAGCACTGCTGAGTCAACCCGAGCCTCCTCTGCTCCAAACATGCTCTATTGGGTCCTCATTCTTGGCCCTTTAACATAATCCCCAGCTGATCCCATAGATTTCCTGTCATTGCACTGACTAATCCCATTTGGCAATTAGAGCTTACTGTCTCATGAAAACCTTAACCTCACATCCAGCTCGAAGCATCTCCCCTCTGCTCAGCTCAGGCCTGACCCAGGCTTTCAAAAGGAGCACATCCCATTCCTTGTCTTCCTTTCCCTCCCCCGCTCCTGTGGCTTTACCCTTCAGAGTTGGAGAGGGAGAGGGGATTAGAAGGAAAGCGCAAGGGCTTCATCTCCGGGTGCTGATATAACCTGGCTTCTGACATCCTCTGTGTGGCTGGTGTTCCAGTGCAGGCTTTCTGCACTGCATGGTCCCTGACGTGGCAACATGCCCCTCAGCTACTGCCCCACTACCACAAGTTCCCTGCGATCAAGGCTATGCTGTCCATCGACATGGCTGAGTAAAGGCCACCATACAAACTTGGGTGACACGGAGCAGGGAGGGCTTGCTTCCTAGTAAGCCCCCCAGTGGGGTAGTATGTCCTACTACCTCTAGCTTCCCTGGAAGGAGGGGTGCTTGAATGAAGGCTGTAGCCCAGTTCCCTCTGTTGGGGTCCATGAGCCTGTGAAGCTCACATCCCCTTGTTCCACCAAAAGGAGGGTGGGCAGTCTGCCCCCTGCTGTCCCCTTCTTCCTCTGTCTTCTCAAGCTGCTCCATCCCTGGCCTCCAACCTCCAGACCTCCCTGCAGTAGCCAGCACCGGAATCTGTGTCGACGTATACCCCAATGTCAAGCTCTCCCGACGACTATCACCAGGCCCCAACTCTGGTGGCTGAACACACTGGCCCTCCAAGTAACAGCGGCACAGCAGGCCTCCAGCTGCCAAGTGGGAGGCTTGTCTCTCGTTCTTGCAAACTTTGCGACTCTCTCCAAGAAGAGTCTTGGCCTGCCCCCTTGACTTAGCTTGGGGTTAGGGGTTCCATTCCTCCTGAGAGACCCTTCCCCAGTCTCTAATGAGGAGAACCAAAAATCAAACCAGTGGCCATCAAGTCCCACTCCAACTCATGGTGACCCCATGTCTGTCAGAGTAGAACTGTGCTGCATAGGGTTTATCAATGGCTGTGATATTTTGGAAGTAGATCACCAGGCCTTTCTTCCAAGGTGCTTACTGGGTGGACTCAAACTTACAACCCTTTGGTTAATAGCCAAATGCTCAACTGCCCCACAAGTGCTCCTCAAATGAGGAGGGTCAAGGTGAAATAGACAGGCTTCTGCTCTGGTTTCCAATAGAAAGCAGAAATCCAGACCTTCATTCCCTCAGGCACCAGCCTCATCAGCAAGCATTTCCTCGTACCTTCTTTGTGCGAGGCTCTGTGCTGGGCACCAGGTCCAGAGAAATTAAAAACCAACAACACAGTCCCTTCGAGTTTCTACCTTGAGGGAGACTCCCAAGGTGTGACATTAAAAATCTCTGGAGAATTCCTAACCAACCCTAAGGACACATGTTTTATAAGAGCTGTGTTCACCCCACTTGGGTTGCAAATAATTTTAACAATAAAACAAATAGCAGGCAGAGAGCGTGACACTGTGTTTATTTCTGGTAGAAATAAAGTTAGAGGTTGTAATATAGAGGGAGGTACAAATAGGTCTTCTAGCAGGCGGCTCTCCCATACTGGTTAGGGTATATGCTCAGCTACCACAGCAGAGAGACCCAAAACACCAGAGTCTCAAACAAGATAGACATTTACTTCTGTCTTGTGTAAGAGCCCAGATGGGCAGTCCAGGGACCCAAGCCCGTTTTATCCATTACTCTGCCTTGCTCAACATTTGGCTTCCACCAAATGGTGTTCCAACTCAAGGCATAATGTCCACAGTGCATCCAATAGGAAGGAAGAAAGGGGAATAGATGGGCACCCTCTTTCCCATTAGAGCAATAATCTGAAAGTTGAAATTTGAAAATTGCACGTATCTCTTCTGCCCATATCTCAATGCCTAGAACTTAGTGACATGGCAATAGCTAGCTGCAAGGGAGGCTGAGAAATATAGTCACTAGCTGGGTGGTCATTTACCTAGGTAACATTTAGAGTTTCGATTACTACAGAGAGAAGTGGAATAGTTATTGGGGCAACCAGCAGTCTCTGTCACCTTTACCACCAAGACAAGGGCAATGCTCCCTGCCATGGGGCCATCAGAGGAGCTGTAGAGAACCCCTGAGCCAAGAGAAGCAAAGGTAAAGTTGTGTCTAGTTATTCTGCTCAGATTTACCCATCAGGTAAGACCCACCACCTGCCCAGAAGGAGAGAAAGACTGAAAATGAGCCTGAGGGGGAATTGCTCTTTGTGGAAGCCAAGGCTGGAAAAGGCCTTTTCCCAGAACAGATCACTGCATCCTTAATCCTCATTTTGCTCCTTCCAAACCTGGGCCACCCCGAGGATGGCCTCTGGGCCTCTGGAGCCTCGGGCATGCTCTTTTGAAAATATCGTCACTGGGCAGATCTCTGTCCTTTGAAGCTAGACTTAGTGTTTGGAATCAGGCAGAAGTTTCCTGGATCTCAGCCTAGTGGGGGATCAAAATGAGAATCGGTTGAGGCAAAATATGAGATGTGCCGGTTGGATCCTTGGGAAGCATATGCCAAGATGGGGTTAGAAGTGTAAGAGATTTATTGGGAGTGATGCCTGTGGGGGAGAAAAAGGAGTAGGAGCATGGGTAGGGGGTAAGCCTTCTGCCCATGATGCAGCCTGACATCTGAGAAAGGAGAGGTGGAGGAAGAAGGGTTGGGTGGGAAGAGCCACGGTGCAGCTCTGAGAAAACCTCAGCTGGCCCAAAGGGCGCTCAAGTGCACAGATTTACCACAGAGAAGTCCCACAGGGGGCAGAAATGGCCATGCTCAGTCATAGGTAGGATTCCCCAAAAGATCATGGCCTTGGCTCGAAGCTGAGCTAGGTTCTGGGGGCACTGGAGCTGCAAGCTGTCAGTGACTGCACTCCAACAGCTGACAGGCAAGTTCTTTATGGTAAGGGGAGCTGAGCAGCGCACCTCCATGCTGACACATTGACTCAAGGCAGTTCTGACCTCTGGCTGGTCTCTGAACCCCTTGAGGGCAGGGGTCAGGCCCAGTTCATCTCTGTAGCCTTTACCCAGGTGAAGGGCTCATACTAGGTGCACCTGGAAGGTCTGATGCGTGAATGAGTGTGTTTTCAAGGGTGCTTGTACTCTCTGACTCCTCAGAAATAAAATTGTGATTCATGTGAACCCTTCTATTATTTGTTTTAATTGTCAATATTGAGTCCCAACCCTTATACATTTGAAGAGATAATGCAATTTAAAGTACAATCAATCACTGCCTCTTGAGAATGCTTACTATGTGCCTGACTAAGCACTTTGTATGCAGTATCTCATTTAATCTTCCCAACAAACCCATGAGATAGGTACCATTATGGATTGAATTTTGTCCCCCCAAAATATATGTTGTAAATCCTAACCCCTGTAGTGGTCATAATCCCATTTGGGAATGGGTTTTCTTTGTTATGTTAATGAGATAGTATTAGTGTGTAGGGTATGTCTTAAGCCAATCTTTTTTGAGATATAAAAGAGATTAAATAAGCAAGCAGAGATGGGGGAAGATAGATGCCATCCCACATGATCGCCAAGGAATAGACGCTGAAAAAGACAAGGACCTTCCCCCGGAGTCAAAAGAGAGAGAAAACCTTCCCTAAGAGCTGGCGCCCTGAATTTGTCCTTCTAGCAGCCTAAGCTGTGAGGAAATGCATTTATGTTTGTTAAAGCCACCCACTTGCGGTATTTCTGTTATAGCCATTAAGACACAAATAACTAAGACAGGTACTAATATCCCCCATGTTACCTTTGAGGAAGCTAATGCTCAAAGATGTTAAGTCATTTGTGCAAGGTCACAGAGCCATGAAATAGAGAAAGTGGGGTTCAAATCCTCTGTCTACCTTCAGAGCCAATGCCATTATGCTAAGGTGTTATATTTCTTCCTTGCTAATTAAACCCTGGTTTCATCTAGGGTGCAACACCAATGTGACCAACCTCAGAAGATGAATCATGATTGCTCTAAACCCATCATGTCAATCCTATTCCCTTTTACCAATGATTACTTTGGAGGTGGACATCTGTCCAGTTCTGGCCAATGGGATGTAAGGGAAGTTTGCTGACAGGCTTTTGGGAAAGACTTTTCCTTCCTTACAAAGAAATTTGGTGAAGAGGACCCCTGCCCCTTTGAATGGGGTCCTGTAAGGATGATGTCTGGAGCTGAGGCAGACATCCTGTGAGCATGAGGAGAAAACAGATGCCCCAGACCTCCGACATTGATGAGACATTATGAATAACCAACCCTAAACTGCCCTAGCACAGGACTGAGTAACATGTTGTACATGAGATCACTATGAGATGGAGCTGACTTGACAGCAACTAACAACAAAACTGCCTATCTCCAGACTATTAAGTGAGATAATACATGTTCTTATTGTTTAAAACACTTTTAGTCGTGTATATTGTACTTAAAGGCTTCCTAACTGATTCACCTATACCGAAGACACTCATTATTGCGTGTCTTCCACCTGTCGGGCATTCTCTGACATGCTGTTCCATCTGTCTCGATTCAAAGCCTGGCTCCATCACTTCATAGCTGTGTGAGCTTCGTGAAGCTACTTAACCTCTCTTTCCCTAGTTTTTCTGTTTTAGAAGATGATGACAATAATAGAACCTACCTCGTGAGGGTAATGTGCATTGTGTGTATTACCTATTGCTGTTGAGTTGATTCTGACTCATGGCGACCTCATGTGTTGCAGAGTAAAATTGTGCTCCATAGGGTTTTGAAAGCTGTGACCGTAATCAGTCACGGCTCACAGTTTGGGGATAACAGTGGGGCTGTAGCAGAGTCTAGGGCAGGAAATCCCAGTGTACAATTAACAGCTTACCCTGGTTGTTTTGAATTCTACCGGCTCCTAGAGCTCACACTTCCCAGCAAGATACCACTCATAAACTAGAATGTCCACGTATTCAAGTACACAATTTGGGGTGGAGAGAAAGACCTTTATAGGGTGGGAGATTCACATCTTTAGCCTCTCCAGAGAGTCAAACTGGAATATTCTGTAGGAGTGAAGGAGAGGATCTGGGGTCTAATTAATCTCGTATTTTAAATAACAGCTTTATTGTGGCATAATCTACACATAATAAAAGTTACTCTGTTGTGTAAAATTGGTGGTTTTTAATATATTTAGAGTTGTGCAAACGTTGTTGTTGTTAGCTGCTATATAGACAGCCTCCAACTCGTGGTGACCCAAGGCACAACGGGAACTAACCATTGCGATCCATAGGGTTTTACGTGCTGATTTTGGGAAGTAGGTCGTCAGGCCCTTCTACCTAGTGTGTTTTAGTCTGGAAGCTCCACTGAAACCTGTTCAGCATCATAGCAACACGCAATCGTCCACTGACTGATACGTGGTGGCTGTGCCTGAGGAGCATTGGTCGGGAACTGAACTCGAATTTCCCACATGGAAGGCAAAAATTCTACCACTGAACCACCACAGTCTACCCCCTAGACTCTGACAACCACCAGTCTGCTTTCTGTCTCCACAGATTTGCCTATTCTGGACATTTCATATAAATGGAGCCATCTACCCTCCATGAGTTAAACGAATGTACACCTGCTTCGCAGAACCCCAAATGGCGTGCTGCAGAACTGACCAGCGTAGCCCAGTTCTCAATCAGGGTCCTAAAAAAAAAGCCAGAGAGCCAGACTCCCACCTGTGAGTGAAGCTTCCATTCTCCATGAGCAGGGTGAGTGTTTGCTACTAACTTTGACGACTTCGACATGAGGGAAATGACTACAGAGGCGAGCGCTCCAGTTGAGAGTCAGTGCTCAACGGAGACTTTGGGAGCCTGCTTTCCTTTCCCAGTCTGTTTCTCCGTAAGTAAAATGAGGCTGACCACAGGGGTGCGCAGGCAGCACGAGGCCAGGCCTATATGGCGCTCACGCATGGTGGGTGTACGTTACGGAGCCTAATCCCAGGGAATTCAACTCCGCTTCAGCAGAAAACATAACGTCAAAACCAGCTTTCCCGCCAGCGCGCTGGGCGGGCTTTACAAGCCAACCGGAAGCGCTTTCCTACGTAATCTCGCGCGCCGAGGGGCGGGGTCCGGAAGTTGTCTGTGAAAGCAGACGGAGGGGCTTCTCTTGAGTGTAGTCTTTGAGGCGGACGGGCAGAACTGAGACTTCAGTGGGGAACTACTGCCAGTTTGATGAATCAGTATTTTAAGAAGAGTGACCGCAGGCTGTCGCCACAATGGCTATTGTCCAGGTGAATTAACCGCATAGCTCAGAAGCAGCTCTTGTGACGCCCAGTGGGAGCCGCAGCCTGAGAGGATTCTGGGAACTGTAGTGGACCGAGCGAGGCCCTCACAGATTCTTAACCCCAGAGTGTCTTTTTCCACGCGGTAAGGAGGATCAGGAAAGACTGAGCCTAGTGTTAGGCCCCGAGGTAGAGTTCAGCTGGCAGGGGAGTGGGTCCGGTCGCGGGGCGGGGGGCTGCGCCCTGGCGGTGCAGCACCTGCGGTTTCCGATGTTCCAGTTTTAGATAAGGGGGCGAGGTTCAGGACGCGCATCTGGGGCAAGGAAATTTGGTAAGACAAAGCCACGGCACTACGCAAACGTTCTGTCCCCTTGTGGGGCTGGGACGATAGTGACCTGGAACTTCGAATTTCTTTTTTGAAGCGGGTAGGATTCGTCGGGAACAGACAATTACCGAATAGAGAGGGCTGCTCCGATCGTGCATTCCCGGCGTTATTTGGGCTGTGGGGATGAGTTCAGCCAGGGGCAGAGAGACTAACATCCCCTGTTGGTGGGGGCGCGGCTAGGGCTATAAAACCCTGGGGTTTTTTAGTGGGGAGCGCTTACATGGTCCTGCACTTCCAGGTCATAGTCGGAATCCCGGATTTACCGCGCATGTTAAGGTTGATTTGCTGTCGGTAGGGGCTGGAGACATCCCAGGTGGTAGTTGAGCGGGGGCAGGGGTGGTGGTGTCTCAGGATCTGCTGTGCTTTGGTGTGTTGCGGGGATGGGGAGGTGATTGGAGTAGAGCTTGGTATTTGTATTATATTGCTAGGGGGTTGTAGGAGAGTTTATCGGCTCTGGAGTCCCTGGGACTTTTAGCGGGTAGGGGAGGTTTTGGCCTGGGACCCACAGCTAAATGTACTCCAGTGGTGGTGAACTGAACTGCCAGGGCATGCATCTAGGCAGTTTTTTTCTGAGTGGGGCAGATCTCTTTCTCTGGGACCTGTTGTCCTAGTGTTTTTTGGGTGGCAGGGACCCACTCTACTTTGTGACAAACGTCTCCAGTTTAGTTTTAGTGTGGTGGCCGTTTTGCTGATTTCTCCCTTCCTCTGTCTGCTTCTGCCTTGAGTGTCAGGGTTCAGGTGGCCACCTCTGGTTTGGGGCTATAGGGAGGTTAGGTAGGGCAGTGTCTTAGTTATCTAGTGCTGCTGTAACAGAAATACCACAAGTGGATGGCTTTAACCGAGAGAACTTTATTCTCTCACTTGTTGTAGGGGAAAAACATCACAAAATTTAGTAAAGTAAAAAGAGTTTTATTTGGCATGTATTCAAAAGGACAAAAGTGGGAAGCAGACAAGCATGCTGCCAGAGCTAGAATGTCTGCCCGAATCCAAGGAAAGTTACAGAATCATCAGTATATATCAACATCACAAAATGGGTAGAATCATTGAAAGCGTCACTTTTTCACTGATTGGCTAGAAATTGTAATCTTACATTTTGAATCATCTTTCTTAACAATCATTGGTACAGGTTTCAGTTACGAAAGTCAGGAGGGTCTTCATTGGTCCAACAAATTCCTATTCACTAAATGTTAGT
>NW_004444040.1:790494-810445 GCF_000243295.1 Trichechus manatus latirostris
AAGAGGTTGAGAAGTTAGAGGGTTGATATGTTGTGGGGTTGTTAACCAATGTTATAAAACAACATGTGTACTTCTGTTTCATGAGAAACTATTTGTTCTGTAAGCCTTCACCTGAAGTACAATAAAATAAATAAATAAACAAAGTATGATGTTGCAACAGGCACAGAGTAGACATTTCCATTACAAATGGGAGAAATTGGAAGGAAAGAAGGGGTAACAGGCACCAAGCAAGTCAGCAGAACATACTACATTAGCTCTAAAGACTTGAAAATAATCCTCTGTTCTCTGAGACCATTTAGGCAATGACCCTGCCCTCTAGACTCTGGGCATTGGCCACACTCTGCATTTTGGGTGGTAGCCCCTCGGCCTTAGGCTTCATCTCCACCTTCCAGGCCCACTGGAAAGGCAGCTCTGCTCCCTTGACTTTGGGTAGCCACATTCTGCTAGTCATATGAGTGGCAACCCCACCCAGTCTGGACTGGGATGCCCTGTTTTTCTACTTCTCAGGTATGGCAGCCCCACCCCCTCAGCTTTGGCCAGTGGATCTGGCTTCATCCCACTGGCTCTCATGAAGGCATCCCCACACTCTGGAACCAAGTTGGTGAAGATCTGACTCTGAAACCTAGGAGGCTGTGGCCCCACTCTTTGAGATTGAGGCAGCTCTGCTTCCTGTGTTCCTTGTCTCTTCAGCTTCTGTTTCCTGGTTCCTTGGCCCCCTGGGCCAGCTCAGCCTCTTGCTTGCTCATACAAGTGTTCCAAAGCTCTTTATTAGCTCTACCAGTAAGTGCCTGGAGGCACCCTACTTCACCAATAAACCTTTGATGGAAGGCACTCAGCTCTCTTGCTCCATCGGTCCACAAGCCTAGCTCCACTGATAAGTTCCTACTGTACCAGGAAGCCTCCAGAGCAAAGGCACTCAGCCCTGTGACTCTCTGGGTTGGCTCCAGTGCTGTCTCGCTCTGGTCTCCTGGTTCTGTTGCTGCCATTTGTCTGCTGCTGCTTCTCACCATCTGCACTGTCTCCAGTGTAACAGCTCTCCTCACTTCCTTCTGAGTTCTCACCAGAATTGTGATATCCATAATTCTACCAACAGTCTCTTCAAGGCAATCTAGGCTTTTACTGTTAGGCACTTTAAAACTCTTCCAGCCTCTACCCATTACTGCTGTAACACATACCTACTCTCTTGGTACCAAATTCTGTCTTAGTTATGTAGTGCAGTTATCTAGTGTTGCTGTAACAGACATACCACAAGTGGATGGCTTTAACGGTCTAGGAGGCTAAAAGTCCGAATTCAGGCAGTTACTCAATTCCAAAACCGCCTGAATTCAGGGTGCCAGCTCCAGGGATTTTCTCTCTCTGTTTGTTCTGGGAGAAGGTCCTTGTCATCGATCTTCCCCTGGTCTAGGAGCTTCTCAGTGCAGGGACCCTGGGTCCAAAGGACACGCTCCTCTCCTGTTCCTTCATTCTTGGTGGCATGAGGTCTCCATCCTCTCTGCTCAATTCTTTCTTTTATATCTCAAAAGACATTGACTTGAGATACAGCCTAATGCTGTAATTGAGTTCTGCCTCATTAACATAACTACTTCTAATCCTGCCTCATTAACATCATAGTGGTTAGGATTTACAACACTTTGGATAATCACATAAGATCACAAAATGGTAGATAATCACACAATATTGGGAATCATGGCCTAGCCAAATTGACAAATACTGGGGGGACACAATTCAATTCATAATGGATGGGAACCTCCAAAGGTGTTAGCTGACTATCCAGATTGCTTCCAGTTTATCACTGATGGGGTCCAGATATTAGGAGTTTTATTTTTAATTTTTTTTTTTTTTTTTTTTACTAAGGATAGATTTTAAACCTACTTAGTAGAATAGTCTAATGAAACCCATGGACCCATCAACAGGTTCAGCATTTATTAATCCATGGCCAATCTTGTTTCATCTACAACCTCTCAACCCTGTGTCTGGATATACTCTGAGAATTGTCACACCCCACAGGGGTCAGTCACTACTGACATTATCACTGGCCTAACTGGCTAAAAATGTGGCACTCCACAGCCAGAGTTCAACTCTAGGCACTTTAGTTTTGTCACCTTGAGCAAGATATATAACATTTCTGTGCCTCAGTTTATCACAAGACTTTGGGAGGTAAACTTGTACCAAACAAACAAAAACCAAACCCGTTACCATTGAGTAGATCCTGACTCAAAGCAATCCTATAGGACAGGGTAGAACTGCCCCATAGGGTTTCCAAGGAGTGGCTGGTGGATTCGAACTGCCAACCTTTTGGTTAGCAGCTGAGCTCTTAGCCACTGTGCCAACAGGGTTCCAAACTTGTACAGTGCCAAACAAAGAAAACAAACCCACAGCTATTGAGTCGATTCTGACTTACAGTAAGAATTTAATAAGTGTTAGCTATTTTTAATAATAATATCACTTGTGGCCTTGGGGCACAAAAAAAGATGAATTCCCTACTCAATATCAGCTAGACGTAAGGGCAGACTGTATTCTGAGGTAAATACTTGGCTTTGTGCACCAGAAGCTGTCTGCAGTCTTCTGTGACAGATCTGAGGCTTTTGTTTGTTTGTTTGTTTTTAAAGAAGAGGAAGCCTCTGCATTTGAAACTTGGGAATTTCTAGCCTGATATCTGGGGACAGAGAGAGGTAGTCCTTAGGCTCACACTGCCTGTTTCATTCCCAGGTCCACCTCACATTGCTGCCTGTCCAGAGAGGACTGTGTAGAGAAAGGGAGGACTCCTGGCTCCTGACAGACCCCTTCTGGGTGGGTAGGACTTAACCTGTCACATTCCTACAGTGTCTCATCCACTTTAAATGGTGGGTGAATTTCCTTTGCACGTCCTTGACATTTTGTGCCCTGCAATATCCTGTTTGAGCCTTGGAAGCCTAGTCTGCTTTCCCGCATACCAGGCGTGTTTTAAGGAAAAGGGCCTCTACAGGGAATATTACCCCAGACCAGTGCTGTCATTCAAGTTACCACCATTCTTGCCCCAGCAGCATTTCATCCTGGCAGCTGGATTCCCAGGACTGTGCCAGCTCTGTGAAAACAAAAATAAGAAGGTTGCTGTCATTTATTGGGTGGCTGTTCTGTGCCAGACACTGTACATTACAATCAACGTGATACTTGAATCCCTCAGCCAATTTGAAAGTTAGTATCAAAATTCCCATTTTACAGAAGAAGTAGTAGCACAATACAGAAGTTAATATGACTGTAACATGGCTTGGATTACAATTTAGAGCTTCTTTGGTTATCCACATTCTGTTATTCTTGTTTTATTTGATACCTTCCAACACCCATTTTTGTTCCTTGCTAGAGTTTTTGGGAGCAAATCCCAGACAGCATACCATTTCACCTGTAAATACTTGTCTTAGGCTGGGTTCTCTACAGAAGCAAAATCAGTGAATCATATATATATATGCGGCAGAGAGGGAGAGATTTATATCAATAAAATGGCTCACAAGGTTGTAAACGGTGGTAAGTCCAAGCCCGTGGGTCAGGTATCAGTCTGGAGGCTTCTCCTTACTCATATAGCTGCAGGGGCTGACAAACCCAAGATCGGCGGGTCAGACAGCAGGCTACTGGCTCACGGGCTGTGAAGGCTGACAGATCCAAGACTGGCAGGTAGGATGTAAGGCTGCTGGTTCAAGTCTCAAGAACTGGGCTTCAGATGATGATGAGCCAAACGCAGGATCCAGAGAAGAGCAAAAGACAGCGAGCTTTGCCGGAAAGCCCATATACTGGATGCATGTCATACCCACAAAGAAACGGTTTGGCTGCTCATAGCTGGTCTCATTGTGGAGGAGATTACATTATATCACATCTCATCATGGAGGTGATTACATCATTACATAACTGCCAAACCACTGAGAATCATGGCCCAACCAAGTTGACATGCAGCCTTAACCATAACAGTCCACCCCTTGTCAGCTTGTCACCAGTACACATCTGCTTAAACCATACATCATCTCTAAATAAAGATAGTTATGAAGTCATACTTGCGCCTAAAATGATACGGCTAACATGCATACAACCAAAGACACACTAGCTCTGTTTACATCTTATATAAGTGAAGAAAACAAAAATATTTGATGCACACATACAAGGTAGAAATACTCATAACAATTACTGTTCTCATTTCTGCAATGAGTCACATGGTTGTAGCTGATATATAGAACTGTCTTCTTCCACCACCTATTCTGTATTCCCTTTATCCTCAGCAAACACCTCAGCTAGTTGTGGTTCTTTGTCTGGTGGGGTGACCCAAACCTTTGTTCCTGAAGGGTCTGGGCCATTGGTAGTCATGTCGGAATTGAGTTGCTATAGTTTTCCATTGACTTTAATCACAGTCAATGGTAGTACTAAGAGATGCTCTAGGGGATCTTCTGCATTCCAGACATACTCTTCTTTTCCTCCATTATGTAATACCAATCCAATTTCCTCTTGGTAATCAGGATCAGTCACACCAGCCAATATGATAACTCCCTTCTTTGCCTGTTGATCCACAGGCATAGGGAGCCCAAAGTGGCTGAGTGGCATTCTTAGCTTCCAGTTCAGTGGAATCAGAGTTGTGTCTCCTGATGGAAACATTCCTCTCTAGACCCATAGAGCATAGGATCATGGAGACAGGGTGCAAAAATTTTGCGAGTGAGTCTCATTTCCACCCCTTGATTCCTGCACCCATGAATCCTGACTGTGGGAGAAATAGCACCATATACTAGATGTTGCTTTAGAACATAACCTCCTGGAGAATATTGCCCCAACCCTGAAAGGTATTGACACCTAGCTGTTGCCGTTCTTGTGTCTCTAGGAGGCCATTCCATCATTTTATCAAGCCAGCTGCATCAGGATGATGGAGAACATGGTAAGACCAGTGAATTCCATGAGCATAGGACCATGCCACATTTCATTTGCTGTGAAGTGAGTCCCTTGGTCTGAGTCAATGCTGTATGGCATACCATGACAGTGTGTAAGACATTCTGTAAGTCCACGGATGGTGGTTTTGGCAGAAGCATGCAGGGAAGGCAAATCCATATCCAGAGTAAGTGTCTGTTCAGTAAGAATGAAATGCTGCCCCTTCCATGATGGAAGTGATCCAGTGTAATCATCCTGCTACCAGGTTGCTGGCTGATCACCTCGAGGGTTGATGCCGTATTGAAGACTCAGTGTTGGTCTCTGTTGCTGGCAGATTGGACACTCAGCAGTGGCTTTAGCCAGATCAGCCTTGGTGAGTGGAAGTCCATGTTGCTGAGCCCGTGCATAACCTCCATTCCTGCCACCATGGCCACTGTGTTCATGAGCCCTTTGGGCAATGACGGGAGTGGCTAGAGAAAGAGGATGACTGGTTTCCATGGAACATGTCATCCTGTCCACTCGATTATTAAAATCCTCCTCTGCTGAGGTTACCCTTTGGTGAGCATTCACATGAGACGCAAATATTTTCACTTCTTTGGCCCATTCAGGGAGGTCTGTCCACATACCTCTTATCCATACCTCCTAATCATGTTCCTTCCAGTTCCTGGTTCATCAAGCCAAACCATTGGCTACAGCCCATGAATCAGTATACAGTCGCACATCTGGCCATTTCTCCTTCCAAGCAAAGTGAACAACCAGGGGCACAGCTCAAAGTTCTGCCCATTGGGAGGATTTCCCTTTACCACTGTCCTTCAGGGAGGTCTCAAAAAGGGGCTGTAGTGCTGCCGCTGTACACTTTTGAGTGGTGCTTGCATATCGTGCAGAAACATCTGTAAACCAGGCATGAGTTTTTCTTCCTTAGTAAACTGATCATAAGGATTCTCCATGAAGCCATAGGTGCGAACTGTGAGATGGAAAGTAATGTGACAAGAGTAGAGACCTTGGGCATTTGGGCAGCTTCCTCATGCAACTTACTTTTGCCTTCAGGTTCTGCTCAGCCCCAATCTCGTATATACCACCTCCATTTAAAGATGGAGTCCTGCTATGCACGTCCAACTTCATACCTCTGTGGGTCAGACAACACCCAGTTCATGATGGGCAGCTCAGGCCACATGGTGGTTTGGTGGACCATGGTTAACCATTCAGTCTTCACCAAGGCTCAGCAACAGGCCAAAAGTTGTTTCTCAAAAGGAGAGCAGTTATCTACAGAAGATGGCAGGGCTTTGCTCCAAAAGCCTAAGGGTCTGCACTGCGATTCACTAATATGGGCCTGCTGAAGATTCCAAACATCATCTTTATCTGCTCTTGATGCTTTGCGCACCATTGGATCAGCCATATCATGGCCCAAGTGGCAGAGTGGCTTTCATGACTGCCTGAACCTGTTGCAGAGCCTTCTTTTGTTCTGGGCCCCACTCAAAACTAGCAGCTTTTCAAAACACTTGATAAATAGGCCGGAGTAGCATACTCAGTTGAAGGATTTATTGCCTCCAAAATCTAAAGAGGCCCACCAGGCGTTCTGCCTCCTTTTTAGCTGTAGGAGGGGCCAGATGCAATAACTTATCCTTCACTTTAGAAGGAATATCTCGATGTGACCCACAGTACTGGACCACTAGAGATTTCACTGAGGTGGAAGGCACCTGAATTTTTGTCAGATTGTTTTCCCATCCTCTAGCACATGCTGCAGTGTTTAAGAGCTCGGCTGCTAACCAAAAGGTCGGGAGTTTGAATCCATCAGCCGCTTCTTGGTAACCCTATGGGGCAGTTCCGCTCTGTCCTGTAGGGTCGCCGTGAGTCAGAATTGACTTGACAGCAGTGGTTTTGGTTTTTGGTTTAGCTCGCAGATGTTTTATTAATAATAAGTCCAGAGTCATTGACACTTCTTCCTTGCTAGGTCCAATCAGCATAATATTATGAATGTAATGAACCAGTATAATGTCTTGTGGAAGGGAAAGGCGATCAGTGTCCCATGCGGACTAAAATATGACATAGAGCTGGAGAGTTGAGATACCAATGCAGTAGGACAGTCAAGGTGTTTTGCTTCCCTTGTCTGTTGAAGGCAAACTGGTTCTGGTGATCCTTTGAAACAGGTATGGAGAAAAAGCCATTAGCCAGATCAATAGCTACACACCAGGTACCAGGAGATGTATTAATTTTCTCAAGCAGTGAAACCACATCTGTGACAGCAGCTGCAGTCGGAGTCACCACCTTGTTAAGTTTTCAAGAATCCACTGTCATTCTTTAAGATCCATCCTTTTTTTGCATGGGCCAAATAGGCGAATTGAAATGGGATATGGTGGCTGTAATGACCCCTGCATCCTTCAGGTCTTTGGTGGTGGCAGTAATCACTGCAATCCCTCCAGGAATGCAGTATTGCTTTTGTTGTACTATTTTCATAGGTAGAGGCAGTTCTGATGGCTTCCACTTGGCTTTTCCTACCATAATGCTCTTACACCACTTATCAGGGATCCAGTGTGGGGGTTCTGCCAGTTGCTGAGTATGTCTGTTGCAATTATGCATTCGGGAACTGGGGAAATCAGCACAGGATGGGTTCAGGGACCCACTGGACCCACTATGAGATGGACATGAGCTAACACTCTATTAATAACCTGACCGCCATATGCCCCCAGTCTGACTGGTGGGCCACAGTGACATTTTGGGTCTCCTGAAATTAGTGTCAGTTGAGAGCCAATATCCAGTAATCCCCCCAAACTCTGATTATTTCCTTTTCCCCAGGGAACATTCTCATAAAAGGCTGTAGATCCCTTTGGGGAAGGCTGGGAGAAAGATTAAAAGTATAAATTTTTGGCAGTGTAGTGGGGTCCTTCCTCAAGGAGACCCAGCCAGCACCTCATTCAGGGGGTTGTGTGTGTTTAAACTTGCTCAAGTCTGGGAATTGATTGAGGGGCTGTGACTATTCTGACAATTTGAATTAGACTGCCTTTCACTTGACCTAGAATTCTTCCGATTATACAGATGAAGTAAATATTTAGTAGATTTCCCATCTATTTCAGTCCTAGGGCACCACCACTAAGTAGCCAGGGCGGTAAGTCCATATGAATCAGACTATTCTGATTACTGCTTTGATTCAGCTGTCCATTATGGTAACCACACCCACCTTGTCTTTTTTATTCAATGCCACCACTTGACCCCTACCACCTCAGGGTCCAATCATTCCCATTGTAGTCTGGTATCTTAATTCAGTTAGGGCAGCTCCCACTGTCAAATCTGACTTGCATAAAGTAGCTATCGCAGCAGTCTTCAAGGATGCTGGGGCTCCCTTCACAAATTTGTTCCTACCATTGTGGTAAAAGATGTATCTTCTGGGCACTCCATGTGTGGGTCTGACCTGACAAATCCACCCTAACATGCCAGTTTCCCTAAGTGTTTGGATGCCTTCTTCTATAGTATACCAAGGCATCTCTGGTACTTCAACTTGATTTAGTGTAGGACACTGTGTAATACATGCTTCAGTGACCCAACCAAATAAACTATTAGATCCTTTCCTATCCTCTTCAACTGAAACACTGAATGAAGAATCTGTGCTTAGTGGGCCAATATCATTAAACTCAGACTGATCTAACTTTATGTTCCTTGCACCTTTATCCCACACTCGCTCATATTCCTCAAGTTTCTGTTTGTTCATATTAGAAAAGTCAAGCAGTTCTTTTGGAGTGTAACGTACCTCCTCTTGGATCACACTTTGTACTTCACCTTTTTGGGCTCTCTGAGGCTTATGTCTAGTTATAAGTCTAGAAGCAAAAATGGGTGCTGGGGATTAGTTTTGAGAACATTTAGCAGTGTCTTGCAAGGCATCTGTCTCAGGCGATGCCCCAGGTGAGGACTCAGTTGCTGCCCCAGGTGATATCTCAGACAAGGCTCTTCAGACGTAGCTGGGTTAATGTCATCAAATGGGGGTGAAGGAGCTAATGGTTTTGTTGGCAGGAGGGATTCAATGGAATTTAGGGGCTCAGTATACCCAGCTTCCTGATTATCTGTCTATATGTTTCCATTCTAACTTTCAGGATCCCATTTCTTTCCAGTCAATGCCCTCACTTTAACTTCAGACACCATTCGAGGTTGGGAATTCACTTGGTGTTGTAATTCAGCCACTCTTTAGATGAGACTCTGGTTTTATTTTTTGGCAGTATCAGCTCTGTTACTACAAGAGATAAAGCTTTTTTTTCCAGGGCACCAGTAGCAACTTTAAATTCATATCTGTGCTGCTTGAGCTTTGACTCTGAGGCTCTGAGCACATCTCTTTCTTTTCACCACTTTGTCTAGCAAAAGTAGGACTTATCAACCGGCTTCCTTATACTTCTCGTTCCAACAAAATTGTAGGAAAGTATCAAACATGATCACCCAGAGCATCACCTCTCACCAATACTTGTTCTGTTGGTGGTGATATTTTTCATATTTCTATCGCCACTTCATGACATGGATTAGTAGTGCCCTCTTTACTACTGAAAGCAGAGTCATCAACATCTTTAAGACTAACCAGACTCGAGAAACAATTTAGAAAACTCATCCTTACAATTTTGTTTCTCTAGAACCACTTTCGGTACCAAATGTCTTAGGCAGGTTCTTTAGAGAAACAAAAACAGTGAAGTGTGTGTATATGTATATATATATATATATATAGAGAGAGAGAGAGAGAGAGATTTATATCAAGGAAATCGTTCACCTGGTCGTAGAAGCTGAAAAGTCCCAAGTCTGTGGGTCAGGCATCAGGCTAGTGGCTTCTCCTGACTCACATAGTTGCAGGGGCTGACTAACCCAAGATCCATGGGTAAGATGGCCGGTTGCTGGCTCAAGTCCCAAGAACTGGAGTTCAGATGTTGATGAGCTGAATGCAGGATCCAGAGCAGAGCAAAAGCCAGCAAGCTTTGTCAGAAAGTCCATATATTTTGGATGCAAGCTATACCCCCACAGAAACTCCCTTTCAACTGATTGGCTCCCCATAGTAAATCTCATCATGCAGGAGATTACATTGTTTCAGATCTCTTCATGGAGGTGATTACATCATTTTTTAAGTGACAAACTACATCGTAACTGCCAAACACTGAGACTCATGGCCCAGCCAAGTTGACACCCAACCTTAACCATCACGATACTACAGTATGCATTTCCAACAGATAAGAATTGTTTGTTGAAAATGTAAGTACAGTACTATTATTGCAGTCAACAAAATATAACAGTAATTCCTTAATGCCTTAATACCTGGTTTATTTTGAATTTTTTCTATTTGTCTGAAACATGTCATTTTACAGTTCAATCCCTACACTCTTTCAGCAATAAGAAGCATGAGAGATAGGAGCATCTGGAATTCAACAAGGTGAATTCTCCCTCTCCCTCCCTTTTCTCTTTATCTATTGCTGATCTCTGTTAATAGCTGTAACTTCCACACCTAGTTACAAACTGAAACACTGAGTCCTCCTTGCCTCTTTGTTCTTTTCATTTCCCCATCCATCATTAGCTATTGAGTCCTTTCAGTTCTGCCTTGAGAGGTATACCCCTTTGTTCTTCTCCTCCATTCATCTCTACTCCTGTGCTACCCAGTTTCATCTCTTACACATTTTAGTTTACCCTTCACCCTGCCTTTTGAGTTGTTCCCTGAGTTAAGAATGATTATGCTACTCACCTACTAAAAAGTACCATTTCCTATTGCCTACGTCTGACTCTGCCCAAACTCAATAATTAATAATGTGGATTCCTCCCTTTTAGGTGTTAGTCCTGGCTGTTTCTTGGTTCCTTGGCTTGTAGACAATCCTCACATGGCATATTCCCACCATGTGTATGTGTTTATTCTACTTTTTAAAAATAACTCAGAAGTGATTAGGTTTAGGACTCACTCTATTGTGGCATGACCTCAACTGACTGACTGATTCCATTACGTTAGAATGCCTTGGAAGGTGATTATATTACATGACATGACATGATATGTGAGGTAATTACATTAGTTTACATCCACGGGTATAGGGATTAGGACTTTAACAGTTATTTTGGGTTGGGGGGGCATAATTCAATCCATAAGAATTACTCGTTAGCTTTAGAAGGAGATTTAATTCAGATAGCTTTTCTAATTTTACCGAGTTGCCTCCTGTTCTGTTTTTATGTATTTATTCTCCTGGCTCCCTCTGTACTGGATCATCCCTGTTAAATACCACAAGTGATTGGCTTTAACAAACAAGTTTATTCTCTCACAGTCTACGAGGCTAGAAGTCTGAATTCAGGGTGGTAGCTCCCGGAAAAGGCTATCTCGGTCAGTTCCAGGGGAAGGTCATTGTCACCGATCTTCCTCTGGTCTAGGAGCTTCTCGGCACAGGGACCCTGGGTCCAAAGGACATGCTCTGCTTCCGGCACTTTTTTGCTCATTCAGAACAAGGCCAGGGGCTGACTGAGGAACAGACTATCAATTGCTCATACGTAAGTTCAAGTTGAAACTGAAGAAAATTAGAACAAGTTCATGAGAGCCAAAGTACGACTTTGTGTTATATCCCACCTGAATTTAGAGACCATCTCAAGAATAGATTTGACACATTGAAGGCCACTGGGTAGAATTTTTAAAAGCCTCTGTGGTACAGTGAGTTCCTTTATGTGGCCTTTTGCCCTGGTTCTTTGGAAGAACAGCTTGGGCGATCTCCCCCTAAGCCCTGAGGAGTTGTTACCTTTGCCCTCATTCTTCAGAGAAGCAACTTGGTGGAAAGGGACTCCCAGCTAATTTTCTACCCCATGGTATTTGGGATTTGTTACTTCTGCCCAGGGGATTCCCCGTGTTGATTGACATTTCCTGGATAAGCTGTAAACAGCTTCTTGGTTTGAGACTTTTGTCTGACCTGGGCTGGTAATTAACAAGACTTGAGTTGATTGACATCTCATGAGTAATTGAGGATTGGTTGAACTCTGGTCTGGTGAGGGAGATCCTGCCTTGTAACTGATGAGGTTTAGGATATATAAGTGGCTGAAGAGCAGAGGTTTTTGAGGCCTCCTGGTAGAGAGAGATCGTTGCTGGTTGAAAGCTAAGCTGGCCATGCATCAGAGCAAAGTGGGAGCTGAGTGGACCTGAAAATACTACAGGGCTATGAGCTGGGCCAGTTAGCAGCAGAGAGCAGCTAAGAGAGCTGAGCAAGCTGCTGCACTGGCTGTGAGGTGGGCCATTTAGCTGCAGAAACGCCCCAGTGGCCAAGAGCCTCTGACAGCACAACTGTCTGAGGTCCTGATGGAGAACTGCACCAGTAGAGAGCATTTTTGCTTCAGGGATTATCGTGCAGGAAAGCTGTCCTGATTGGTCAACTGCATCCTGAGTTGTATGTATCCTGTTGCTTTCAAGTTGCATCCTCTTCTGAGTTGTCTCCTGAGTTGTATCCCAATAAACCACTTACCTGTAAGTACAATTCAGGGGTCCTGTGAAATGCTGCAGCTAATTGCTGAACCCAACAGGAGAAAAGTGCTGAGGGGAAGCGGCGTGGCTAGTGTCAGAGATAATGGACTGGCACAGCAGCTTGGAGAAGTTGGAAATCTGGGATATATTTAACCTCTGCCTCATAGGAACCAGCTTTGTGCTGATTTTTATTCATGAAATTATTCGTTTACTGTGTATGGTTCTTCATCTTTCATTTCCTTGTTCTACTCCATACCTCTGCCATTGCCACTGGCCATGTTCCACATAGAGGCTGGACTGTTGACCTCAGCCCTGGAGTGAAGATGACTTTGAGCACATTTACAGTTAACACATGATGGACTGGGAGCCTGAGTGAGAAACAAACATTTATTACTTTGAAGTTACTGAGAATTTGAGAGGATGTTTCTTCCCACAGAATAACACAGCCCATTCTAAATAATATGGACCATTTCCTCCACTTCACTCTGAGGGTCTTTCTTCTTTAGGGTGAGTTTTGAACCTCTGTGGACATCTGGTCACTTTGCTGTTTTGTGTTGTCGTTTTTTCAGTGGATATTGTTTTAGGCATTGGTGAAGAAAAGGGGCTTTGGAATAAGAATTTCGCGTTCTAGTCTTGGCACCAGCACTTGATAGCTATACAGTCTTAGGGACAAATAAACCAGCTTCTTAACATCTCAGTTTTCTCCTCTGTGAGATGGAAATAAAGCAGTGTCTACATCTTGGCTCTGTTGTGAAGATTAATGGAACTCTGTTTAGTACAGTACCTGCCTTATAAATGTTAGCAACTGATACTGGTACTTTTAGGAGGAGGAGAGCTAAGTTGTGCTTCAGTAACACATGACCCCAGAAACTCACAGTCGTCTAACCTTAAAACCAACCGTATTCCTCATCCTTCGTAGGTTGATTTTGGCTCTACACTGTGACCTTTTACAGCAGAACCAAGGCTGAAGGAGAGCCCTCCCTTTTGGGAACATGTTTCTCTCATGGCAGAGGAAAAAGAACAAAAGAGGGTGGAGTCATGCAGTGCTTAGAAATCTCACTGTCACTTTCACTCACATGCATTGCCCAAGGCAAGTCACAGGTCAAGCTTGATGTCAGGAGCAAGGAAGTATAATCCATTTATTGAGAAGCAGATAGTAGGGAAAAATGAAAAAATCTGCCACAAAGGCCTATTTTATCCTAATCACTAAAATTAGCAAAATGAACAAGATGCATTTCTTCTTACAAGAAGCTCACGTTCTAGTAAAAACAGTCATTTAAGTAGAAAAATTGCAATATACTTTGATTAAGGTGACATGTCTAGGTTGGACAGAAGAGGGAGTGAGCCCCTCTGGCTACAGTGTTGGGGGATGAGTCAGGAGAACATCTTAGGGGAACCCCAGCTAGCCTTAAAGGGGTACTAGGCAGCAGTAAGGAGTCCCTGGGCAGCGCACACGGTTAACACTCCAGGCTACTAGCTGAAATGTTGGTAGTTCGTACCCACCCAGAGGCACCTTGGAAGATAGGCCAGGCAACCTGCTTCCGAAAGGTCACAGCCTTGAAAACTACCGAGCAGTTCTACTCTGCACATATGAGGTTAACCATGAGTTGGAATCAACTCCATGGCAGCTAACAACGGCAGCAAGGCAGCAGTAGGACTGCTAAGGCTAAGGGCTAAGATCCTGGCCAGGATGTCTGAGGAGCTTCTAAACGTGGCGCAGCTCCTAACACCACCTGCCTCCTCTGGACCTCATGAGTGGAGGATTTTGACTAATAGGGTCATGTGGCATATACAACAGAAATGGGAGGTGGGGTGTTATCTTTGCAGAAGTCATTGTGAGACCTGGAGGGACTTGGTTTAGACTCCAAACACCTCAGAGTACAAGGACATAGGGAATTGAACACAGCTGGAACCCTGAGCTAGGGGAGTTATAAGCTGCTTGCTGCATGCCCTGATTGTTCTGGAGGGAGACATTAGAGGCTCTTTCTCTATAGGCATTAGGCTATATTCTGCCTTCTCTCTGACTCGTGTGGCAGAAACTGATCTGGGACACGGAGCTTGAATGTGAACTGTGGGGACAAGAGGGGTGCAGTAAATTTTGACAGGTAAGGAAGAGTGTCAGGGAACAGACTTGAGGGCTAATAGGCCAGAAGTGAATAAAGGTAGAACATCCAGAGAACCCAAGTAGACTGAGACTCTGATTGTTGAATGAGGAGGGTGTGAGAGGACAGGATCCCTGCTGAAGAGGCATGGGTTTAGAGCACACAATAAAGGATCCAGCAGCATCAAGTTGCTTCTCCATCCTACAGGTCCTGGATGCATGGAGACAAGAGGAGCTTTCATAACTGAGGTTTGAAGAAGTCACCCCTGGCAGCAGAAATCCATCTTGAGATGAAATAACTTCCATCTGGCCCTGTGGCAGAATTTCAAGGCAGTCACTGCACTGACTCTGGGGCCATTACGTTGCCTGTTCCTTCTGACTGGGGAGAGCAGGACTGGGAGAAGTTTCTGACTTCAGAGAACAGGGAAGACATGGAGACCTTGAATAAACAGACTAAAAAACATCAGGCAAAAGGTGAGAGTTGTTGAGGGTCTGGAGAGGTGAAGAGGGGAACCCAGGCTCCAGGTTCAGGTGAGAATGCTTCAGTGGCCACAGCTGAGTAAAGTGGCCACTGCCTTCCATCCCATGGCTCAGAAGAGCTACTCTGTGAGCATTATGGGAGGTCTGCTTTCTCTCAGCTTCTCTTTCTTCTGTTAGGTTTGTCTTCTAAGGATACTGACTGGCCGCAAGAGAAGAGCAAGCCCAAAATACTGGTGAGTTGGAATTACCTTATTTTTCTGAAATCTTGGCTCATTTCCCAGAGAACAGGCAAATATTCCCTGTCTCGGGAAGGGAGAAGGCAATCAGCATTTAGGCATTTCATGCCTTCGTGTCAGAGACTATGTTAGGCATTTTAGAATGGTTTCTACATTTTTGCATTTTATTTTTCTTGTTGGAAAATATATTCAAGATTAATATTAAGAATCCAGGAAACTGATAAGGAATATTTTTGAAAAACTGTCATTATTAAATTTTTTTAATGTACTGTTAAATTTCACTAGACATCCATATATGTACTATCAAATGATACCTCGTGTACTGAGCATCTTTTTCCTTTTTATCATTGACCTTTTTAAACAAAGAATTAGTGAGCGTAGTAAAAATAGATTCTCAGGTACCATATCATACCATAATAATCATATCTAGTGACCAGTCTTATTTACAGGAATATGATATTGTGTCAGTAAATCTCAAATATAAAATATGAAAATACCTACTTTTCCACTCCAGTTCTGTCACCAGCTGCCCACACAGCACTTCCTTCTCTGGCGTTAGTCACCTGGAGCTAGGTCACATCTCACAAGTGAAAAGAATACTGTTCTTCAGACTGCTGAATAGGTAGATTCTAGCCGCAAGTTTGAATCCACATGACACCCTCATTTCTGACCTGCTGGATACAATTTGGGGTTTCCATTATCCCTTTGGGATGCCAGTCACAAGCTTGGGAGCCCCCTCATGCTCCCTCACTTCTGACCAGCTGTCTCCCACTACTCCTTTTGTTTTGATAATTTGCTGGAACGACTCCCAGAATTCACAAAAAGTGCTGTATTTATGATTAGAGCTTTATTATAGTAAAAAAAGGATATAAATAAAGAGATGTATAGGGCAAGGTCTGGGCGGGTTCCCAGAGCAGAGCTTCCATGTCGCAAAAAGGGATGCACTGCCATTCCACATGCATTGACGTGTTTCACCAGGAAGCCCATGGAGCTTCAGTGTCCAGAGCTTTTGTTGACTTCCTTAGCCACAATTGATTGGGTCAGCCACCTTCCCTCCACTGAGGTCAGTTGGACTTTGCAAGAAGTGATGTGATTCATTACTGATCTTGATGTGCATCTATATTTATGTAGTGATCTGTGAACTGAAGAGCTAGCATGAAAGTTTGTACTTTATCAATTACAGTTAATGTACCATGGGAACTGAAATTTGAACCATTTTGTTGGGAGACTGGGCTTATTTAACTAAACCGTGGTAACTGAAATTTGTGCGTATTGGAACTGTGCAAAGTGAGGAGTTCCTGTATTTAAAGTGGGTGAAATATAAAGCAAATCAATTTTAAATTGTACCTCAATAAAGTATAGGAGTCCTGGTGATGCGGTGGTTAAGCACTTGGCTGTTAACCAAAAGGTTGGTGGTTTGAAAACACCAGCCACTCGGTGAGACAAAGATATAGCAGTCTGCTTCTGTAAAGATTACAACCTTGGAAACACTATGGAGCAATTCTGCTCTGTTGCATAGAGTTGCTATGAGTCGGAATCATCTCAACAGCAGCAGGTTAAAGTGTTTGTTTTTGTTTTTAAACATTATCTGTAAATGACCTTTTTCTGCAATATCACTGCCATTCTCTTGCCAGCTGTTTTGCATAGACGAGGCACTACTCTATATGATGAGTGAAGTGTTAAGGACTTCATTAGAAAATCTTATTAAAGTATATAAACCAAGATAGTGAATTTACAGAACCCATTTAAATACCTGAACTCTTCAGAAATGCTCATTCCAGACCCCTTCTGTTTGCTCCCTCTTTTCTCTATGGTTGAAGTTTCCTTCCATCTTCTCCTTCCAATCTTCACCATCCCTTAATGCCTAGCAAAAGCCCCACCTCCGTGATGCCTTTCGTTCTTTTCTAGCCCATCCTCTACTCTTCCATCTTTGAATTCCTCCGTTATGAATTCTCAAAGTCACTTGATATTGCTTACTGCTTTCAAACTGATTCAGAAATCATTTCTCCAATGAAGTCATACATGTGTCAGGGCCAGGATCTATTTTATGCATCACTTGTGCTCCCCACAGATTGTATCACAAATTCAGGTATACAGTCATGTCCAGAAGAACTTGATGTGGAGAACTGTTCTCTCTGAAAAGAATTAGATGAATTTCTTCTGATCCAGACTCTTTAGTACCAAATTGATGATGATTTGCTGTGCATTGATTTATTGCTTATTCTAGGAACCAGTTACATTTGAGGATGTCACTGTGGTCTTCACAGAGGCAGAATGGAAGAGACTGAGCTCTGAGCAGAAGAACCTATACAAAGAAGTGATGGTGGAGATTTACAGGAATCTCCTCTCTTTGGGTGAGGATGTGCTCTTTTCTTTTCCTTCATTAATTCAGTAGACATTTATTGGCCACCTACTAGGTGCCAAGAAGCCCTTGTGGCACAGTGGTTAAGCACTCAGCTGCTAACCGATAGCTTGGCAATTTGAACCTGCCAGTCACTCCTCAGGAGAAAGATGTGGCGGTCTCCTTCTGTATAGATTTATGACCTTGGAAACCCTATGAATTCTACTGTGTCCTATGAAGTCGCTGTGAGTTGGAATCGACTTGGTGGCAACAGGTTTTTTTGGTTTTCTATGTGCCAAAGGCTCTTGGGTGGTACAAACAGTTTGTGCTCAACTATTAACCTAAAGGTTGGTTGTTTGAACCCATCCAACGGCACCAGAGAAGAAAGGCCTGGTGATCTGCTTCCATAAAGATTACAGCCAATAAGACCCTATGGACCAAATAAAATAAATAACACAACAAAAGCAAAAAATGAACTCTGTGGAGGAATTCTACTCTGTTACACATGGGTTGACCATGAGTTAGAATCTACTTGATGGCAACAGGTTTGGTTTTTGTTTTGTTTCATTTTCACTTTGTGCCAGATAATGTCCAGATACTCAGAACACGTAAGTAAATGCAATAGTTAGAAATCTTGCCCTTGCTGGGCTTACCTTTGAGTATAAGCAGACAATGAATGGTAAATTTATATACAGAGACATTATAAAGTGAAAAACTAGTAATAAAATAAAGTGAGAGAAAGGGGAATTGGGTATGACAGGGTGGCTGGCGGAATTTTGAAACTGAGTATTTGAAATCAGCGAGAAGGTAACATTTGACCAAAGACATGAAGTGGTGAGGGAGTTAGAACTCTAGGTACCCAGGATAAGAGCATTTCAGATGGAGGGAGTTGTCGTTGGTGCTAAGGCTTTAAGGAAGTGATGTGTCTGCCAAGTGTGAGGAACTGTAAGGAGGCCAGTGAAGTTGGGGGCACAGTTTGCAAAGGGGAGAGTCATGAGAGATGCCTTCTGCAACAGAAGTTAAAATTAAATGCCAAATTTTTTATGGCTTTTGGATTTCATAAACTACTTTTTCTTTTTTCATTTATTAAAATATTTACAATGATTCTTAAATCTGGGTTGATAAATATTATCAGTTGCAACATTATTCTAGATCAGGAGTTGGCCAACTTTTTCTGTAAAGCGCCAGATGGTAACTATTCAGGTTTGCAGCTCTGTAGTCTCTGTCGCAACTCTCAGTTCTGCTGTTACAGTGCAGAAGCAGTCATCAGTAACACATAAACAAACAGGCGTGGCTGTGTCGCAGTAAAACTTTAGTTATGGACACTGGAATTTGAATTTTATATACTTTTCATATATTATGAAATACGATTCTTTTGATTTTTTTCCTAAACATTTAAAAATGTAAAAACTATTCTTAGATTGCATGCTGTGCAAAAACAGGCAGAGGGCTGGATTTGGCCTCTGGGCCGTCGTTTTCCCATCTGTTGTTCTAGATCAACATTGGCCACTAGAAGTGTAATGTGAGCCACATAGCCACGTTAAAAAAAGAAAAACTAAACTCATAATTTCCTGGTGTTATCATTCTCATGCCAACCTCCAAAGACGCAGGTCAGATTTATAAAGATACTGATCGTAAAAGGCAATAATGATGAAAACTTTTTAAAAAGCGAGGTATTCGACTTACATCAGAATCGACTTAAGTCGTTGAAGCAGAGCCCCGTCATAAGTCGGGGACGGCCTGTATAGATTTATCCATTTGAATCTGGCTTCGTGTGTTTTGATTTGGCCAAACCCATTGCCCTCAAGTCAATTCTGACTCATAGCAACCCTATAGGACAGCATAGAACTGCCCCATAAGGCTTCCAAGGCTATAATCGTTACGGAAGCAGACTGCCACATCTTCCTGCTGAGGAGATACTTCTGGGTTCAAACCACTGACCTTTTAGTTAGCAGCCGAGTGCTTAACCACAGTGCCACCAGGGCTCTTTCTTGATTTGGGTATAGCTAGTCAGTGTAATTAGATTTGGTTTTTATTTTTCTCTGGTCGTAGTATTATCTTTCTCTATATTAATACATTTTACTGGTTCAGATGAAAATACGAAAGTTACCCAGTTCAAATTAATCTTGTTATTGAAAGCCTGGATCCCTGGATCCAATTACATTTCTTGAAATGTTTTCCGTTATCTTGTTCAACACCACAGTATTCTGAGTTCTCTAATGTATATGTCTCTCTTTTGGATTTTTCTCTTATTTCTTTCTCTTTTCTTCAGACTGTTGTGGTCCATGGGACTTGGTGTCATATACTCTTTCTCTGTGTCTATATGCACATCCTTAAACAACTTGTGAACTTTAATGATTTTGACCATCACATTTTTTTTTTTTTATTGTACTTTAGGTGAAGGTTTACAGAACAAATATTTTCTCATTAAACAGTCAGTACACATATTGTTTTATGACATTGGTTAACAACCCCAC
>NW_004444040.1:811503-813068 GCF_000243295.1 Trichechus manatus latirostris
GTCTGTTTTTCTCTATTTCTTCATATATTCATGTTATGATGTCTTTTTTTCAAATGAACTGTTAAAAGTAATTTGAACTGATGTGGCATGAATTCCAGGATATACTGTGAAAACAGCCAAGTGCAAAGAATGCTTAAAAAAAAATGAGAAATAAGAAAATTACACATCTAACTTCTAGAGCTAATGGAGGAATTTAGCAAAGTTGTCAGGGTACAGATCATCAAACAAAAATTAGTTGGGTTTCTATACACCAGCAATGAGAAATCTGAAAGGGAAATTAGGGAAACAGTTTCACTTACAATAGCATAATAAATTTAACCAGGGATGTGAAGGACTTTACAACAAAAATTATAAAACACTGCTGAAAGAGATTAAAGAAGACTTAAATAAATGGAAAGATGTTTATGTTCATGGATTGGAATATTAACAATGTTAAGATGTCAGTACTATCTAGAGCGATCTATAAGTTCAGCAAAATCCCAATCAAAATTCTAACATTCCTCTTTACAGAAATGGAAAAAGCAATCCTCAACTTTATACAGGATGGTAAGAGGCCCCCAAATAGCTAAAGCAGTGTTGAAAGAGAAGAACAAAGTAAGAGGACTCATACTTGCTGATTTTAAAGCGTTCTATACAGCTACAGTAATCAAAACAGTCTAGTACTGGTATAACAACAGACATATAGACAAATGGAATAGAATTGAGAGTCCAGAAATAAATCTGTACATCTATGGTCAACTGATTTTTGACAAGGGTGCTAAGTTCATTCAATGGGGAAAGAAAAGTATCTTCAATAGTGATGTTGAGGGGGCAGAGCCAAGATGGTGGACTAGTCAGACACATTGAGCCATCGCACTGTAAAAAAGACAGGAAAAACCAAGTAAAACAGATACAGACATGAATCCTGGAACCCTGAAACTTAAATGAAGGGATAAAGTATTAGAAGCCTCTGAGAAGAAGAAGCTGATAGAAAATGGTGAGGGAGTAGAGATACAGAATGGAGGTTCCTGGCCAAACCACATGGCTCAGCATGGCCATCTTAGAATAAAGCCAACAATCCTGCATGCAGAGAAGCACCTCCCCAGAATTCCCAATAGGTGATAGAGGTACCGTGCGGACACAGTCAGGGCTAAGTGAGACCATGTTTGCTGGCTGCAACTCGAGGAGCCCAGACCCTCACCTGTTAACCACAGGAGCACACGCCCACAACCCCCACCCCTCTGATGAATAGCAGCAAGAACCACCCCATCCTAGCAGCCCTGACTGCTGGGAACCACAGTACCAACCCCCCTCTATTGCCCTCCTCCATCTAGCCCCCTCTGCCCCTGCCTTTGCACATAACCCTCCCCCCACCCCCGCGTCACTCCTCAGCCCCACCGGCCGGAACTCCTACACCCCTCGCGGCATGCTCAGCCCCTGAGTTGCTGGGCTTCGTGACCCTGAGGGCAGCTGGCCCGGACCCCCAGACCCCTCCTTGCCAGCTGGGGCTCTGCCTCTCCGTGCTCTGTGGTCCCCAGGGGAACCGGCCTGGATCCCCAAACCCCCTCCCTGCCAGCTCGGGCCCC
>NW_004444040.1:813168-814121 GCF_000243295.1 Trichechus manatus latirostris
GCCCACTGCTGGGCAAAGACACCACAAAAAAAGAAAATTACAGACCAGTATCTCTCATGAATATAGATGTAAAAATTCTCGACAAAATTCTAGCCAATAGAATACAGCATCATATAAAAAAATATAGTACACCACGATCAAGTGAGATTCATAACAGGTATGCAAGAGTGGTTCAACATTAGAAAATCACCGTAATCCACCACACAAATAAAAGAATCACATGATCATCTCAATTGACAAAGAAAAGGCATTTGATAAAGTCCGACACCCATTCCTGATAAAACTCTCAATAAAATAGGAATAGAAGGGAAATTCCCCAACATAAGAAAGGGCAAACCAAAACCAAACCCACTGCTGTTGAGTCGATTCCAACTCATAGCAACCGCATAGGGTTTCTGAGGCTGTAAATCTCTATGGAAGCAGGCTGCCATATCTTTCTCCCATGGAGCCACTGGTTTCAAACTGCCAACCTTTCGGTTAGCAGCCCAGCACTATAACCACTGCACCTTCAGGGCTGTTTATAATAAAGGACATCTATACAAAACCAACAGCCAACATCATTCTCAGTAGAGAGAAGCTGAAAACATTCCCCCTGAGAATGGGAACAAGACAAGGATGCCCTTTATCATCACTCCTGTTTAACATTGTGCTGAAAGTCCTAGCTAGAGCAATAAGGTATGAAAAATAAAGGGCACCCAAACTGGTAAGGAAGAAATAAAACTATCCTTATTTGCAGATGATATGATACTATACATAGAGAACCCTAAAGACTCCACAAGAAAACTACTGGAACTAATAGAAAGTTTCAGCAAAGTAGCAGGATACAAGAAAAACATACAAAAATAAGTTGGATTCCTATACACCAATAAAAAAAAAAAAACTATCAAAAGGAAATTAGGAAAGCAATACCATTTATAATAGCCCCTAAAAAAATAAAACAAATAAATGTAACC
>NW_004444040.1:817077-818097 GCF_000243295.1 Trichechus manatus latirostris
CATACAATCCAGCAATCCCCTCTTAGGAATATATCCTAGAGAAATAAGAGCCATCACACAAATAAACATATGCACACCCGTGTCTGTCGCAGCATTATTTACGATAGCGGAAGGGTGGAAACAACCTAAGTGCTCATCAACAGATGAATGAATAAACTAAGGTACATACACACAATGGAATACTACTCAACGGTAAAGAACAATGATGAATCTGCAAGACATCTCACAACATGGATGAATCTGGAGGGCATTATGCTGAGTGAAATAAGTCGATCACAAAAGGACAAATACTGTATAAGACCACTATTTTAAAAACTCAAGAAAAGTTTGCACACAGAAAGAAACAGTCTTTGATGGTTACGAGGGAGAGGAGGGGTGGGGAGGGAAAAACACTAAATAGCCAGTAGATAAGTGGTAACTTTGGTGAAGGGTAAGACAGTACACAATACTAGGGAAGTCATCACAACTTGACCAAGGCAAAGTCATAGAAGCTTCACAGATACATCCAAACTCTCCGAGGGATGGAGTTACAGTGCTGAGGATTGAGGACCATGGTTTTGGGGGACATCTAGCTCAATTGTCATAACATAGTTACAAAGAAAATGTTCTACATCTGACTGTGGCAAGTAGCGTCTGGGGTTTTAAAAGCCTGAGAGCAGCCATCTAAGATACATCTACTGGTCTCATCCTAGCTGGAGCAAAGGAGAATGAAGAAAACCAAAGAAACAAGGGAAAGATTAGTCCAAAGGACTAATGGACCACAACTACCACAACCTGTGCCAGACTGAGCCCAGAACAACTAGATGGTGCCCAGCTACCACCACCAACTGCTCTGACAGGATCATGGTAGAGGGTTCTAGACAGAGTGGGGGAAAATACAGAACAAAATTCAAATTTGCAAAAAAAAAAAAGACTGGACTTGCTGGTCTGACAGAAACTGGAGAAACCCCAGACACCCTTTTAACTCAGAACTGAAGTCACTCCCAAGGTTCACCCTTCAGCCAAAGATTAGATAGGTCT
>NW_004444040.1:819146-821281 GCF_000243295.1 Trichechus manatus latirostris
ATGAATAACATGACCACAGTGAACCTGGGGGAAACAAACCAATTAACCCTTGAACCAATTAACCATGTATTCAGTCTAAAGCAAGGGTTGGCAAACTACAGCCCAAAGTCCCAATCTGGCCTGCCACCTATTTTTGTAAACAAAGTGCTTTAGAACACAGCCACCTGTTCACGTATTGTGTATGGTTACTTTCATTCTTCTATGGCAGATTTGAGTAGTTGAAACAGACTGTGTAGTCTGCAAAGCTTAAAGTATTTACTATTTGAGCCTTTACGGAAAAAGTTGACCAACTCTGTGTCTATTGACCAAAAAAAAAGGACATAAATCTTGAACTATCTTTTGTGTATTTCGTTTTTGTAGGAATGTGGGTCAACTATTCTGAAACCACTTTCTTTGAATTTGAAGATTAAGTAAATGAATAAATAATATTGATATTGGGAGCCAGGTTTCTCACTATTGGAGAAGGGAGATTCAAATATGGAATGGGGAAGGCTAGAAAGAACCTGAGTTTGGACTGTGATTGGAAGTATAAAAATAGACTCAGGTGTTTTAAATTATTTGGAGATACACAAACACCCAGACATATACATACACACACACACACCCCAGGTGAAATTTGTTAAGTTCTGTATAAATATAACACTATTGTGCCATTAAGGAGCCCTGATGGCGCAACAGTTAAGTGCTCAGCTGCTAATCAAAAGGTCAGCAGTTCAAACCCACCCAGCGGCTCTGCAGGAGAAAAGACTTGGTGATCTGCTCCCATAAAGATTACAGCCTAGGAAACCCTATGGCAGTTTTATTCAGTTTTGCTCAACTTGACAGCACTTAAGGACAACATTGTGCCATTAAGTGTTGTGATTCTGATAATTGTACTGTGGTTAATTTAAATACAGCTGTGTTTTAGAAATATAGTTGTTTAGAAATATTAAGGGGTAAAAGGTCATGATGTAAAACAAAGTTCCCCCATAGTGGTCTCGGTAAATCTAAACAATCTTTAGTGAAATAACACATTTACTTAGAATTAGAATTATAGTAGTTTAGGTGAGTTCCTTTAACAGGGGCGTTAACTGTAATGAACTTGGAGTTCTTATGTTTAACACAGAATAAACACAAAAGAGATTCCTTTTCCTACTGAAATATTTCTCAAGAGACATAGAGTATAACAGATTGTAGTCTAAATTACTTGGTGGGCTTATAGGTAAGCCAAAGAGCAGGCAGCAACAAATCACCGACAGTCAAAAGATCAAGACTGCAATTTTAGGTCACAAAACTCCAGAGTTACCACATGCTTTCACAGGAGATGACTGCCCAGAAATAGAAATGAACCATAGTTAGGCTACTCAGAGAACCTAAGTTAAATAAAGTAAACTCAGGAAGCACTCTGTGAGACCAACCAGAGCCTGATTGCTGCTGAGACACTCACCTGTGGCAAGACTGCCAAACCCCTAGATCTGAGCACGTTTGAGCGTCTCAGTCCATGTACAGTGTGACTCATTTGGCAGTCCAGCAGTCACAGTGCAAGCCACTGAAGTGCAAACAGATTGTTAAAAACTGAAACAAGGATCACAAAGTGTTAGTAAAAAAAAGCTGAATAAGTGTTTGTTTATGACTTACCAACCTGTAATTTAGATTTTTGCATACACAGTCACTATAACCCCTGTTGCATACTGTGAAATGAGCTCCTTTGTGTGGCCTTTTGCCTTGGTTCTTTGGAAAAACAGCTTGAAAGATTTTCCCCCTAAGCCCGGAGGAGTTACCTTTGCCCTAGTTTTCTACCCCATAGGGTTTGTTGCATTTCCTGGGTAAGCTGTAAAGAGCTTGGTTTTGATACTTTTTGTTTGGTCGGGGGCTGCAGCCTGCCCTGTGCTTGGTATGTACCTTACAGGGGTTGGTAAATAAACTATACAAATGAAGTGTCTGTGCTTACTGAGAGGGGATTGGTCAGTCTGTGGCCCTGGTGGGAGGGCCATGCCTTGAAATTGATGAGTAGTTTGTGTACATAAGCAGCCAACCCCACAAAAGTTTTTTCGGCCAAAAAGAAGCAGCAGGACATAAAAGGAAAAAAGAGAGAAGCAGCAGAGAGAGAGAGAAGGCAAGGAACCCCCTATAACAGCTGTAACACGGGTCAGGGG
>NW_004444040.1:821895-826991 GCF_000243295.1 Trichechus manatus latirostris
TCTATCACTCCCTTTTTATAATAAGTTATGAGGAAGATTTCCACATAGGAGAAACTTATTTCCAAGTAATAGAAAAGTGTTATAGGCAGTATATATCAATGTGTCTATGGCTTAGAGGGTTTTAGTAGAAGAAAAAGGCTAACTGGAAGCTGTTACAGGGCAGAATAGTGTCTGATACTTACCTGAGAAGTTCCTAGTCTGGCTGACATGTTGAAGAGGTATTTGGTGTGGATTATCTGGATTGCAATACCCAAGCCTACTGCCGTCGTATTGATTTTGACTTATAGCAACCCTATACAACAGAGTAAAACTGCCCCCATCGGGTTTCTAAGGCTGTAAATCTTCACAGAATCAGATTGCTACATCTTTCTCCCACGGAGCAGCTGGTCGATTCGAACCACCGACCTTTTGGTTAGCAGCTGAGTGTTTTAACCATTGTGCTAGCAGGGCACCTTCTGGGTCGTATTAGAAAATGTAATTTGTAAAAATGGAATATAAATGAATTATTGGTGGGAAACAAATTGTGTTGTATATATTGTCAGTTACAAGTGTGGCAATAAGATTGTTGTTGCCATAGAGCTGATTCTGACTTATGGTGACCTTATGTGTGCAGAGTAGGACTGCTCCATAGGGTTTTCAAGGCTGTGACCTTTCAGAAGCAGATCACCAGGGCTGTCTTCCGAACTGCCTTTCAGCTAGCAGTCAAGTGCTTACCTGTTTCTGCCATGCAGGGACTCCAGCAATAGGATACTGTCCGTCATGAGAGAAGGCAGAACAGTCCAGGCAGCCCACTTACGGCTACTCTAACAGAAAACTTTCTCTCTTCAGCAGAACTGAAGCGAGAACTCTACCCCTGCTCCTCCTGCCTTCTGGCTGTCTCCTGTCAGCAGTTCCTCAGCCAACATGTGCTTCAGATCTTCCCAGGCTTACGTGCAGAAAATCACTTCCATCCAGAGGATTCCAGCCCAGGGCGTCAGAAGCAGCCAGAGCAGCGAGATTGTGATCAAAGGTGCTGGAGTGAAAACACAGAAGGTCAAGAGAGAGAAGTCTCCAAACCCTTGTGTGGAAGGACAGGGGAGAGAGAGACTTCAAGGGCATTCTCCAGCCCAGCCCAAGGACGGTCAGCAAGCCCCAGAGAAGGTAACACAGTGGTAGGAACAGGGCCCAACTCAGCCCAAAGGGGAAACTCTGTGGAAACAGACGATGGGTTGAAGGAGTTAGAAACCTCAAGATTTGGAGCAGTCGGCTATAGAGAGGATGAACCAGACTGTGGCCTGAAATCAAAGTTCATCACAAACCAGAAGGCCCTCTTACGGAAGAAGCCCTATGTTTGTAGTGAGTGTGGGCAAGGCTTTTGTCACAAGTCAAATCTCATCAGACACCAGAGGACACACTCAGGTGAGAAACCTTACATGTGCTTGAAGTGTGGGCGAGGCTTTAACCAGAAGTCAGACCTCATCAGACATCAGAGGGCACACTTGGATGAGAAGCCTTATGTCTGCAGTGAGTGTGGCCGAGGCTTTAACCAGAAATCACTTCTCCTTATGCACCAGAGGACACACTCAGGGGAAAAGCCTTATGTTTGCAACGAGTGTGGCCGAAGCTTTAACCGGAAATCACGTCTCCTTATACACCAGAGGACGCACTCAGGGGAGAAGCCTTATGTTTGCAGTGAGTGTGGGCGAGGCTTTACCCAGAAATCAGTCCTCCTCATGCACCAGAGGATACACTCAGGGGAGAAGCCATATGTGTGCAAGGAGTGTGGGCGAGGCTTTAACCGCAAATCAAATCTCATCAGACACCAGAGGACACACACAGGTGAGAAACCTTACGTGTGCCTGGAGTGTGGGCGAGGCTTTAGCCAGAAGTCAGGCCTCCTTCTCCACCAGGGGACACACTCCGGGGAGAAACCATATGTGTGCAAGGAGTGTGGGCGAGGCTTTAGCTATAAGCAAAGCCTCATTAGACATCAGTGGACTCACTCAGGGGAGAAGCCCTATGTTTGCAGTGAGTGTGGCCGAGGCTTTAGAGATAAGTCCACCTTCATCCTACACCAGAGGACGCACTCAGGGGAGAAGCCTTACATGCACCTGGAGTGTAGGCAAGATTTTAGCCAGAAGTCAGACCTCATCAGACATCAGAAGACACGCTCAGATGAGAAGTCTTATGTTTGCAATGAGTGTGGCAGAGGCTTCTTCCGGAAATCAGTCCTTTTTATGCACCAGAGGACACACACGGGGGAGAAGCCACATGTGTGCAAGGAGTGTGGACGAGGTTTTAGCTATAAGCAAAGCCTCATTAGACATCGATGGACTCACTCAGGAGAGAAGCCCTATGTTTGCAATGAGTGTGGCCGAGGCTTTAGCCAGAAGTCAGACCTCCTCCGACATCAGAGGACACGCTCAGATGAGAAGCCTTATATTTGCAGTGAGTGTGGGCAAGGCTTTAACCGGGAATCAAGCCGCCTCATACACCAAAAGATACACTCAGGAGAGAAGCTGTGTGTGTGCAAGGAGTGTGGTCGAGGCTTTAACCGCAAGTCAAATCTCATCAGACACCAGAGGACACACTCAGGTGAGAAACCTTACGTGTGCCTGGAGTGTGGGCTAGGCTTTAGCCAGAAGTCAGGCCTCCTCCTCCACCAGGGGACACGCTCAGGGGAGAAGCCTTATGTGCACCTGGAGTGTGAGCGAGGCTTTTGCAAGAAGTCAGGACTCGTCAGACATCAGAGGACACCCTCAGACAAGAAGTCTTATGTTTGCAGTGAGTGTGGCCAGGGCTTTAGCGGGAAATCAGCCCTCCTTACGCACCAGCGGATACACACAGGGGAGAAGGCTTATGTTTGCAGTGAATGTGGGCGAGTCTTTAACCAGGAATCAAGCCTCCTCATACACCAGAGGATACACCTAGGGGAGAAGCCATATGTGTGCAAGGAGTGTGGTCGAGGCTTTAACCGCATGTCAAATCTCATAAGACACCAGAGGACACACTCAGGTGAGAAACCTTACGTATGCCTGGAGTGTGAGCGAGGCTTTAGCCAGAAGTCAGGCCTCCTCCTCCACCAGGGGACACACTCAGGAGAGAAGCCACATGTGTGCAAGGAGTGTGGACGAGGCTTTAGCTCTAAGCAAAGCCTCATTAGACATCAGTGGACTCACTCAGGGGAGAAGCCCTGTGTTTGCAAAGACTGTGGCCGAGGTTTTAGCTAGAAGTCAGATCTCATCAGACATCAGAAGACACGCTTAGATGAGAAGTCTTATGTTTGCAGTTAGTGTGGCCAGTGCTTTAACTGTAAATCACACCTCCTCAGGAACAGATTACTCAGTTAGCACCCCCTGCCTGTACAGAGAGACAGGACTCCAAGCTTCTGCTCTAAAATCAACAAGACAGACCTCCCCAGGGTTCTGTTCAGAGCATGCCAGTACCTCCCCTACCTGGATGCTGTCAACAGTAAGGTTGCTGCAAATTGCTGCAGAAAGAGCCCTGCAACAGAGTGGGCTCCCAGAATCAACACTCTACCTGCCTCCCTGTGCACCCCATAGCTCAGGCTGCTGTAACCAACAGGACAGACCTCCCTGGTGATCAGTTTGGGTCTGTCTGCTCCCCCTTCTCTTTGGCACTGAGGAGTGCTGATTGAGGCACTGTGTGCTGGGAAGCAGCAATCTTGAGTAGAGGCTACACCCACAGCCATCATACTACACGGGGTGGGAAGGGGTGGGGAGGTCTGATAGTAACAGTGTGGACCTCTTTGGGAGTCCATTTGGAGCATGACTGCCCCTTCCCCATCTGAACTCTCATCAGCAAGGCTGGTGCGATTGCTACAGAAGGCACCCTGCAGTGGAGTCCACTCCCATAGTCAGCTCTCTACCTGCCTCCCTGCACATCCTGTAGCTCAGGACTCTGAAATCAACATGACAGTTCTCTCTGGACATTAATTCAGGTTAGTCTGCCACCAGGGACAGATTACCCAATAAACAAGGTAAGCACGTGATTAGGGCATCAATAAAACAGGGCACCAGTGATCCAAAGCAAAGACTCATAGGTGTCAAGCAGACAGGACACAAGGAAAAGTGAGTGCCACAGTGGAAGGGAACTGGCAGGGCACTAAATAAAATTGACATCATTTTATAAATTTTGTATATGATAATTACATTTTCATTTTGGACCAGTCGGATCTAACCTTACATTCAGTTCTCTTGTCGACCACGTAAGAACATGCCACTGACTCTGTGATCACATGACTGGTGACATATCTGGTCTTGCACAAAGTGAACTAAGACGTGTCTTCAGATTGAGCATACCTTTGTATTAGTATCATGCTCTTTGTGATTGCTCTTACCCCCACCGGGTATCAGCAGTAGTCCAGTAAACTGAAGATGCGGCATCAAAGGATGGAAAGTGAATGTGCAGGTTTTTAAGTATTATTTCAAGATGAAAAACACTCATGGAAATCTGTGAAGGGCCCACGAACAAACATCGTATGGCAAACAAATGCACTTATTTCCGACTGCCTTGTACGTACTGTATCTTTTAACTGCATCAGACCTGAAGAACAAAATTATGTATCCCAAATCAATTTTTTTACATACTAATTTTCAAATATGAATTTTTGTGTTAATGTCCAAATTTGAATGTAAATTTTATTTTATAGATTTTATTTTCAATTCAAATTTATTTGCTGCGGTAGAACTAAATTGGAAAAGTGACAATTTTATATCCAGGTAAAATGAAACAGCAACAACCAAGTGGAGCACAAAAATGAAAGTCACAGAAGATGAAAAGGATTTGTGAATCCCTAAAGACAATTCCAAAATTAACTTCCATTTTAAAATGTAGTGAATCAGGAGAGACTTCTTCCAGTGAACACTTGAGTTTAATAGGTGCAAATCATTGTACTAGTACCTCCAGTGCTGCAATTACTGATAGCAATATGAATATAACAGAATTTGTTCCAAATTCTATATCCTTTCCTTGCTGTAGTAAAAAATTAATAATGGTGTAGAAAATGAAACAATTTTAGAATCTGAAATTTCCACATCTGCAGACCAAATAAATAATAGAAATACAGATCCTGCTTTGTGGAATAATTTTTTTCC
>NW_004444040.1:827491-828519 GCF_000243295.1 Trichechus manatus latirostris
CAACGCATTGTTGCTGTCATAACAGTCACTGAAGTGGACTTTTTGAGGAAGAAATGAAGTGTTTGTGTCCCCATAAAATGGAAATTTGGGGGGTTTATTTGAACTTGTTACTCAGTTCGATCTATTTTTAGCGGGTCACATGTAAAAATATGGTAACACAGGAAAGGGCAACCCATCATATCTATCTAAAACAATGTGAAGAACAAACTTAATAAATGATAACTTTCATTCACCTATTTTCAGTGAAGTAAGTATAGCTCAGTATCTCAGTTTGTAGATTCCATTCTTGATCTTTGTCATACTTACATCGGCTAAGTATTGTTTTAAGATATGTATCTCCAACAGATGCACAACCTGTCGAGTGATTTATCATATTTACTAGCTCAAAAAAGTCATACCTGTGATGAAATTGTAAATCAAGTACTTCACTGTTTATGTGAAGTTTGCAAAGTTGATTTTTCTAAGTGGAGAGGCCAGTCTTATGACGATGCTGCCAGTACATCAGGACATTATAAAGGCATGCAACAGAAGATTTTAGAATGTAATGAATATGTCACGTTCATACCATATGCTGCACGTTCACTTAATCTTGTAGGACATAGCACAGTAGATTGTTGTCCGGAAGCAGTTCTACTATTCAGTTACTCTACACATTTTTTGCCTCCTCTACTCACTGATGGGCAGTTCTTAAAACATATTTAGGCAATTGATAAGAGTATTAAAAATGTCTTTCTAGTACACGTTGGGAAGTGCATGATGTAGCAACGATTTCAATCCTGGAATCATACACTCAGATTCAACATGCTTTAGAAAACATTGCTGAAGACCAGACGCAAAAAGAATACCAAAAGAGAAGCTGAAAACATCATCAACAAATTGCAAACACTGAAGTATGTATTTATGTTGGTTATGTGGAGTAATATATTGTAGGATTTTCATAAGACGAGTCAGGTTCTCCAAGATTCAGAAGTAAATTTAAAGACATGCACAGATCTCTACCAGTCATTAACAGGGCGTTACCATAATTT
>NW_004444040.1:829119-832401 GCF_000243295.1 Trichechus manatus latirostris
TCCAGTCTCAGACCGCTATGTCTGGTCTTTTTACTAGAATTTGAGTTCTGCACCCTACCTTTCTTCTGCTCCATCAGGGACTCTCTGTTGTGTTCCCTGTCAGGGCAGTCATTGGTAGTAGGCGGGCACTATCTAGTTCTGGTCTCAGGGTGTTGAAGTCTTGTTTATGTGGCCCTTTCTGTCTCTTGCGCTACTACTTTTCTTTGTGTCTTTGGTGTTCTTCATTCTCCTTTACTGCAGGTGATTGGGACCAATTGATGCATCTTAGATGGCCGCTTGCAAGCTTTTAAGACCCCAGACACCACTCACCAACGTAGGATGCAGAACATTTTCTTAAGAAACTTTGTTATCTTTCAAATACATTTTCCTTCTTAAACAGTGTGGATATACCTGATGAAGAACGCATGATGGCATCCAAGAAATTAGTACAGGCTTATCCCAATGACTTAAACACAGACCTGTACAGAGAAGTGCGACAATTTCGTTCTTAAATGAGAGTTAAATTTACAGATTCAGAAGACAAATTTTACTCATGTGGAGATGTATGGTTCCATAATAGGAAATAAAATACAGTGCATATTTCCCAATGTTGAAATTGCTTTACACATATTCCTAACCTTAATGATCACAAATTGCACAACAGAACCCTCATTTTTGTCCCTAATGAAACTCAGAAATACTCAGCGTACAACAATGATTCAAGAAAGACTCAATTGATTATCCTTACTATGTATGAAAGTAGCTATTGTTTGGCAGCTTAATTGTGATCAAATCATTGATGAATTTGTAAGAGCAAAAAATAGAAACGTCTTTATGTTAGAGATGAAAGATCTATCTAAAAATAAAATAATTTGTTGTAACATTTGTTTTCTGATTAGATTTATGAAATCTTTCTATTTGTTCATTTATAATGACAACATTTATTATGAAACAAGCATCAAAACTGAAGTATGGGCCATTTATAGCAAAATTGTTAGGTACCATCGAGTTGGTTCTGACTCATAGCGACCCTGTGTAGAAGAGAACAAAACACTGCCTGGTCCTGTGCCATCCTCACAATCATTGCTATGTTTGAGCCCATTGTTGCAGCCACTGTGTAAATCCATCTCATCGAGGGTCTTCCTCTTTTTTGCTGACCCTCTACCTTACCAAGCATGATGTTCTTCTCCAGGGACCGGTCCCTTCTGATAGCACATCCAAAGTACATGAGATGAACTCTTGCCATCCTTGCTCCCGAGTACCGCTCTGGCTGTATTTCTTCCAAGACAGATTTGTTCATTTTTCTGGCAGTCCATGGCGTGTTAAATATTCTTCACCAACAGCATAATTCAAAGGCATCAGTTCTTCTTTTGTTTTCCTTATTCATTGTCCAGATTTCGCATGCATGTCAGGCAATTGAAAACACCATGGCTTGGGTCAGGCGCACCTTAGTCCTCAGGTGACAACTTTGCTTTTCAACGCTTGGAAGAGGTCTTTTGCAGCAGATTTGCCCAATGTAATGTGTAGTTTGATTTCTTGACTGCTGCTTCCATGAATGTTGTTGTGAATCCAAGTAAAATGAAATCCTTGACAACTTCAATATTTTCTGTTTATTGTGATGTTGCTTATTGGTCGAGTTGTGAGGACTTTTGTTTCTTTATGTTGAGGTGTAATCCATACTGAAGGTTGTAGTCTTTGATCTTCATCAGGAAGTGCTTCAAGTCTTCTTCACTTTCAGCAAGAAAGATCGTGTCACCTGCATATTGCAGGTTGTTAATGAGTCTGCCACCAATCCCAATGCCGAGTTCTTCATATAGTCCACCTTTTCTAATTATTTGCTCAGCATACAGGTTGAATAAGTATGATGAAAGGATACAATCCTGATCCACATCTTTCCTGATTTTAAACCATGCAGTATCCCCTTGTTTTGTTCGAATGACTGCCTCTTGGTCTAAGTACAGGTTCTTCATGAGCACAAGTAAGTGTTCTGGAATTCCCATTCTTTGCAATGTTATCCATAACTTGTTATGATCCACACAGTCAAATGTCTTTGTATAGTCAATAAAACACAGCTAAACATCTTTCTGGTATTCTCTGCTTTCAGCCAGGATCCGTCTGACATCAGCAGTGATATCCCTCATTCCATGTCTTCTGATTCCAGCTTGAATTTCTGCCAATTCCCTGCTGATGTACTGCTGCAGTCGTTTCTGAATCATCTTCGCAAAATTTTATTTGCATGTGATATTAATGATATTGTTTGATAATTTCCACATTCTGTTGGATCACCTTTCTTTGGAATGGGCACAAATATGGATCTCTTCCAATCTGTTGCCCAGGGAGCTGTCTTCCAAATTTCTTGGCATAGATGAGTAGAGCACCTCCAGTGCTGCATCTGTTTGTTGAAGCATCTCAGTTGGTATTCTGTCAATTCCTGGAGACTTGTTTTTCGCCAGTGCCTTCAGGGCAGTTTGAACGTCTTCCTTCAATACTGTCAGCTCTTGATCATATGCTACCTCCTGAAATGGTTGAACGTCGACCAATTCTTTTTGGTACAGTGACTGTGTATTCCTTCCATCTTCTTTTGATGCTTCCTGTGTTATTCCATATTTTGCCCACAGAATCCTTCAGAATTGCAACTTGAGGGCTTGAAATTTTCCAGTTCTTTTCAACTTAAGAAACGCCAAGCATGTTCCTCCCTTTTGGTTTTCTAACTCCAGGTCTTTGCAGTTTTTATTATAATATTTTACTATGTCTTCTTCAGCCACTCTTTGAAATCTTCAGTTCTTTTACTTCATAGTGGGAAGTATGTTCTACCTTGGGACTACTTTGTGCATGTTATAGGCTCAATAAATATTAACTTTGGTAGATTGTTTGCAAAGATGACCACAATAATTTCTTCCGTATCTATAAGCATGTCCCTTTTTATTGAGACTTTGCCATTCTTTCACACCAAGAGATAGGCTGTTTCCAACCCTTTGAATTTGAGCTGGGCACTTGGCTTGCTTTGATTAATAGAATATGGCAGAAGATACAATGTGATAAGTTAAAGATGTGTCCTGTACATCTAAAAAAAAACAAACTTGCTGCCGTCGAGTCGATCCCAACTCAGCAACCCTATAGGACAGAGCAGAACTGCCCTGTACGGTTTCCAAGGGACAGCTGGTGGATTCGAACTGCCAGTCTTTTTGTTTAACAGCCAAGCTCTTAACCACCGTGCCACCAGGGCTACATAAATCTAAAGCAACCAGTAAAAGAAAAATAAAGCAAAAAACAAAACAAAGAACTCAATTATAACTAATGAAC
>NW_004444040.1:833124-835452 GCF_000243295.1 Trichechus manatus latirostris
AGATTTGAGTAACATTTGCAACCAACTTTACCTAATTGGTTTTTATAGAATCCTTCACACAATAACATTAGAACACAAATCTTTTCAGGTTCACATGGAACATTTACCAGGATAGACCATATTCTGGCCCATAAAACAAGTCTCTGTATATTTTAAATTATTCAAATCATTCAAAAGTATGTTCTCTGGCCACAATGGAATTAAATTAGAAGGCAACAACATGAAAGTCTCCATATATTTAGAAACTAAAGAAAAGCTTGTAAATAACCCATGGGTCAAAGAAGAAATCAAAAAGGGAATTAATGTTTTGAGCTAAAAACATATCAAAATTTATAGGATGCTGCTAAAGCAGTACTTAGAACAGAAAAAAGAGAAGATCAATGAAACTAAAGCCCAGTTCTTTGAGAAGATGAATAACTGATAAATTTCTAGCCAGACTGATCAGGAGAAAAAAGAGAGAAGATAAATTATTAATAATGAGAGAGGTGACATCACTATAGAACCTACAGCCATTTAAAGGATAATAAAGGAATATTATAAACAACCTTATGCCAATAAATTCTACAATTTAGATGAGATGGACAAATTCCTTGAAAGATAAAACACCAAATCTTGTTCAAGAAGAAATAGATATCCAGAGTATCCCCATATATATTAAAGAAATTGAGTTGGGAGATAAGACCAGGAGAAAACTGCCCAGCTGATCCCAACCCAAATTGCCAACCACAGAACTATGAGCAAATAATGAGCAAATAAATGATGGTGGTTTTAAGTCACTATGTTTTCACATGGTTTATTATGTAGTAAAGGATATTGACTATTATTGTTCTCCATCTCCATAAAAACATTCACTCTCCAGCAGCCAGCTCAAATGTCCCCTCTTCTAGGAGGCATTCCTACATCCTTCCCACCTTGCTACATCCCAAGCACTGTTGGTTCCTCTTTTCCTGTGCTTTCCTTGCACTGTGCACGTGCCTTTGTTAGAGTGCATTGGCTTAAACTCATCTGGGCATATGTCTATTCCTCTCCCGCTGTAGACTATTGTTAAAATGGCTTGGCAGAGGCATCTGACCTCCTGTAACTTCACAAGGGGGAAGGAGAATCAAGATCAACAGCCCAAGGCTGATTCCTATGGGGTGGAGCTCAGACATACTTCCCCTCGCCAGTTCTTTTTATCAATTCTGACACCATCTCTTCCTCCCACGGTACACTCTACTTCTCTGCAGAGTTCAACAGTTTGTTGCAATGGCCACACAGAACTCACAGATAATTTTAATAAGGATAGGCACAAAGGTAGTTCCTATGAGGTGGAGGTTAAAGATGTACCAAATGTCCAACTTTTCCGAATTGCTGTACCCATCACCTCTAACATCAACTACTACTCCTCGCCTCAGCACTCTCCCTTCCATCTTTGGTTTCTGTAATTCTCTGCAACATCTCACAGAACTCACGAACTGTATCAAGGAAATGGCTCGCATGGTTCTGGGGTCCGGCAAGTACCAAATCCATGGGTCAGCCGTAGGCTTCTCACTCATGTGGCCACCAGGGCCAACGAACCCAAATCTGCAGGCCAGACGACAGACTGCTGGCTCACAAGACTGCAGAAGCTGGCGCAAATCAGGTCAGACCATAGACTGCTGATCCACGGGGCTGGAGAAGCTGGTGAATCCCAGAATCGGCAGGTCAGATGGCAGGCTGCTGGCTCAAGTCCCAAGAACTGGAGGTCAGACAATAATGCAGGATCCCGCTGCAGAGAGAGAGAGAGCCACACCAGAGTACCCACATATGTACATTGGATGGAGGCCACACCCCAGGGAAGGGTATGACTTGAATCACACCCTCTAGTAAGGTGGTAACTCAAGATGATACATCCTTAATCCAGCCTCATTAACACAACCACAGGCATGTTGTTAGGTGCCATCGAGTTGGTTCCAACTCATAGTGGCCCTGTGAATAACAGAACAAAACACTGCCCCGTCCAGTGCCATCCTCACAATCGTTGCTATGTTTGAGCCCATTGTTGCATCCACTGCGTCAGTCCATTTCCTCGAGGGTCTTCTCTTTTTCGCTGACCATCTACCTTACAAGCATGATGTCCTTCTCCAGGGATTGGTCCCTCCAGATAACATGTCCAAAGTACATGAGACAAAGTGTCACCATCTTCACTTCCAAAGAGCACTCTGGCTGTACTCCTTCCAAGACAGACTTGTTCATTCTTCTGACAGTCCATGGTATATTCAGTATTCTTCACCAAGACCATAATTCAAAGGCATCAATTCTTTCCTCCTTATTCATTGTCCAGCTTTTGAAAGCATATGAGGCGATTGA
>NW_004444040.1:843018-846374 GCF_000243295.1 Trichechus manatus latirostris
TGATAGGGGACCTCTGCATGTATCTCTCCTCGTTCTCTGTTCTCTGTCAGTTTCTTATTCCATTCAGTGCTTGGCTGAGTTCTTTATCTCTTCATTTGATGCTTAGGGTTTCAGGATTGCCATTTTCTCTGTTTGGCTTAGTTTTTCGGATCTTTGCTGTGGAGGGATGGTGTGGGGCTTCTGCCTATATCACCGTGTTGCCCAGAAATCCTAAAGAGGTCTTTTGCAGCAGATTTGCCCAATGCAATACATTGTTTGATTTCTTGACTGCTCCTTCCATGGAGATTGATGTGGATCCAGGCATAGAAGCTATGATTCACAACACATCACAAAATGGAAGATAATTACATCAGATCAGTAAATGTAGGGCAACCATACAATACTAGAAATCATGACCTAGCCAAGTTGACACATAACCGCAACCATCACATGTTCCACACACCTTATTTGTATAGTCCCACACAATCATTGTGTGTAAGTCACAAAGACTACGGCCAGAAGGGCCATATTAAGTAACTCCTTGCACCACCAACTATGTATTTTTCATAGGCGATAACCATGTTTCCTTGAGCCCTATATCCTTCATGCTTAGCACAGTATCTGGTGTAGATTTTTGTTGTTGTGTGCCGTTGAGTCGATTCCAACTCATAGAGGCTCTGTAGGACAGAGTAGAACTGCCCCATAGGGTTTCCTAGGCTGTAATCTTTATGGGAGCAGATCACCAGGTCTTTTCTCCTGCAAGTGACTGGTGGGTTCAAACTGCCAGCCTTTTGGTTAGCCGCTGAGCATTTAACCATTGTGCCACCAGTATGTAGATTAAGCACTTATAAATATCCATGAAGAACCAAAGGAGTGAATGAGATTGTGGATGAATGAATGAATGAAGTGAATGATTGCAATGACTGAATAGTTAACATTCAGTGAGAGCATACAGTATGCTAATCACAGTTCTAAGCATTTTATAGGTATTTATTTAATCTTTCCAACACTCCTTTGAGGAAAGTACTAATACTATCCCCATTTTACAGATGAAGAAACTGAGATTTAGAGAGTTAATTAGGCCGCAGGAGAGCTAGCAAATGGCAGAGTTGGAATTCATACCCATGTAGACTGGCTCTATTGCCTAGCCTCTGTGTTACGCAGTACTACCTACACATGTTCTAAAAAGGTGTCCAGTGATAAATGTCATCACAGTGTTACAAAGAGACAGGAAGGTATATGATGCAGAAACTCAGGAAAGTGTTTTTCTGCCATGGCAACAACAACAATAGGTATTATGTACAGACATTAAAGCCAATTATAGCCTTTTATTTAAAAAGTTTTTTTTTATTATTCCCATTTTTCTTGGTTGGTGCCTGTTTGTTAGGGAGGCAGGCATCCTCCCCACCCAGGACAGGGACAACCCTTGTGATTCTGCTTAAAACCCATTGCCTTCAATTCCGACTCATGGCGACACTATAGGACAGAGTAGAACTGTCCCGTGGGGTTTCCAAGAAGCAGCTGGTGGATTTGAACTGCTGATCTTTTGGTTAGCAGCTGAGCTCTTAACCACTGTGCAACCAGGGCTCCTTAAGAAAGCTTAAGAATGGGGTATTCTCTTCATGATGCCCTCTCAGAGTCAACAACAGACCTGCTCCTCATGGAGGAGCAGAACTGGGAGTCTCCAGGTGACCCTGGAGGAATGAATGTGACCTGAGGTAAGGGGCTTATCTGCCCATCTTGTGACTCCCAGGTCAGCCCTATCTCAAAACAAGCCTCTTTAACCTTTCACCCAGTCAACCATTTTGAGCACCTACTGTGTGTCAGGCATTGTGCTGTAGGAAAGAGAACACAATGGTCTATGCCCTCTTGGAGCTCACATTCTGGTGGGGAGTCAGAGGGAAGTAAACAAATAATATAAGTGACTAAAGTGTGATGAAGGGAAGACATAGACGTCATGCTGGAAAATAAAAGGCAACCTTCCACAGTGGCCAGGGAAGGCTTCTCTGAGGAGTTGCATTTCAGCTGAGACCTGAAGAAGCTAGGATGGTAGATCTCCATGCAAACAATAGAAACTGACTCTGCATAAATAAAGGAGAGGAGAAAATACTGAAAGGACATCAGGGATCTCACAGACTAGCTTAAGAATGGGCAGGAGCTTAGAAAACAGGCAGGAGCAAAGGGTGGCCCAAAAGCCAGCACCACAACCAAAATTGCATCACAAAACCAATCAGGTGAGTACACCTCTGAAGTCACCTCCAAATACTTTGTTTCATCTAAGATTAATGTGGCTTTAAAATCTGTTTTGACCACTACAACCATAACCACTGCCCCCCAGAATGGGGCCCCCATTGTCCCCACTCCTTACCACCATCTCCCAATTAAAAACTTCAGGTGAGCACATCTGACTGGCCGAGCCTAAGTCATGTGACTGTGCCCTTGCTGCAACAATGTCTGGGAAAGTAACTATTTGGACAAGATGCCTGGATCTGCAGCAGCAATTTTTCAGCTATGAAGCAACAACTGTGAAAAAGAAAAACCAACAGCTGCAGATAGTGGAGTGGGAAGCTTGAAAGAACTGGGTCCTTGATGGCATTGTTAGGTCCTCTTGTTGCAGGAGCCTTGAGACTTCTAATTCTGGACATTTGTTAAGTATACAATAAAGGTCTTAATGTTTTAAGCCGTTGTGGTCAGAGATTCTACTACCTGAGCAAAAGCGTTTTTAACTGTTGTAGAGGGAAACGGACACATGCTCAAGTAATTGTTATCTAAGGAAACTGAATGTGCTGTACTGGGGGAGGGGAATGCAGTAGTGTTTCTCAAAAACTTTTGTGTCAATCAGGATCAACTGGGAGTGCTTGTTAAAATGATTCTTACAACCCACCCACCAAACTTGCTGGCTCCAAATCACTGCAATATGCATTTTTATGGCATCCAGGTGCATCTGATGTAGGCGTTCACTGAGCACACGTGAGGAATGCTGCCAACATAGAGAGGCACCTGGTTTTGGGGAGCATGGGGACAGGAAGACCCAAGTCTACTCCATTTTCTTACTCTTCCTCTCTGAGTGTCAGATGTCAAGTACCTAACAGGGCCTGAGCACAGTAACAATATAAATAATAATATTTATTGTGTTAAACTGCCCAGGGATTCTGCCTTCAAGGCGCTCAAAATCCTCTGCCTGTTAACTGAGTGTATGACTTTGGGGAAATTAAACTCTCTGTGCCTCCATTTCTTATCTGTGCAATGAGGATCACAATGGTGCCCACCTCACAGAGTTGTGATGATTAATAAGTTAATACATGTTGAGCACTTAGAACAGTGCCTGGCATAAAGGAAGTGCTCAGTAAATGTCAGCTTTAATTATTATTGCCAGG
>NW_004444040.1:847154-849274 GCF_000243295.1 Trichechus manatus latirostris
CCTTTGAATTGTGGTGTTTGTGAAGAACATCGAATATCCCATGGACTGCCGAAAGAACTAACAAATCTGTCTTGGAAGAAATACAACCAGAATGCTCCTTAGAAGCAAGGATGGCTAGACTGCATCTCACATACTTTGGACATGTTATCAGACAAGATCAGTTCCTGGAGAAGGACATCATGCTTGGTAAAGTAGAGGGTCAGTGAAAAAGATGAAGAACCTCGACAAGATGGATTGACACAGTGACAGCAACAGTGGGCTCAAGTATAGCAACAATTGTGAGGATGGCACAGGACCGGACAGTGTTTCATTCTGTTGTGCATAGGGTCACTATGAGTTGGAACTGACTCGACAGCACCTAACAACAACAACAACAGTCTAATCAGTGTGAGGCTAGGGAGAGACATAGGCCAAGGCTCAGCTTGGGCCACTGAGGGTTTTCCTAGAGCAGGGCAGAGGAATCACAGGGGAATCACAGGGATAGGCACATATGGCTGTGGCCTGGATGCTAATGAAACACCCAAAGATGCTGAGGACTGCGGTCAGCCTGCTAGAGTCTTAAAGGTAACCAGCAGAGGGAGCACTAGAGCACACTAGTCTCCAGTTAACAGCTAACAAATTTCAGGCTCAGGAAACCCTGGAGTCCTGGTCCCTAAAGACCAGGCCACATCCCAGACCATTTAAGTTAGAATTTCTGGGGGTGGGGCCCAGGTGTCAGAATGTTTTAGAGCTTTTTAGAGCCCACAGGTGGTTCTGATGTGCAGGCAAGATTGAGAACCAGCTGCTTAGAAGGTGCACCAAAAGCAACTGGGAAGCCTGTTTAAAATGCAGATCCTACCAGTCTCTTCAACAAATAGTGCTGGCAAAACTGGATTTCCACATGCAGAAAAATGAAGCAAGATCTATACCTCACGCCATACACAAAAACTAACTCAAAATGGATCGAGGACCTAAATGTTAAATCTAAAACCATAAAGTTCTTAGAAGAAAATATGGGAGCAAAGCTTTGGGACCTATTTTTTTTCAGTGATAGATTATCAAACACAACAACAAATGCACAAGCAACAGAAAACAAAATAAATAACTTGGACCTTATAAAAATTAAATACTTATGTTCAACAAAAGATGTTATCAAAAGAATAAAAAGACAACCTACAAAACTGGGAAAAAAATCTTTGGGAATAATATAACTGATACGTATCTAATATCTCAAATATATAGAAAATTTCTACAACTTAACAACAAAAAGACAACCCAGTCAAAAACTGGGCAAAGGACATGAATAGACACATCACTGAAGAGGATGTTTAAATGGCCAACAGACATGTGTAAAGATGCTAAATGTCATTAGCCATCAAAGAGATGTAAATCAAAACCACAATGAGATACCATTTCACTCCCACTAGGATGGCTAATTTGGTGAAGAGTATTGAATATACCATGAACTGCCAGAAGAACGAACAAATCTGCCTTGGAAGAAGTACAGCCAGAATGTTCCTTGGAAGCAAAGGTGGCAAGACTTTGTCTCACATACTTCGGACAAGTTAGCAGGAGGGACCAGTCCTTAGAGAAGGACACCATCATGTTTGGTAAAGTAGAGGATCAGTGGAAAAAAGGAAGATCCTCAGTGATATGGATTGACACTGTAACAATGGGCTCAAGCATAACAACGATTGTGAAGATGGTGCAGGACCAGGCAGTGTTTCGTTCTGTTATACATAGGGTCGCTATGAATTGGACCCAATTCAGTGGCACCTAAAAACAGCAACAAGATGGCTGAGATTTTTTTTTTTTAATGAAAAATAGTAAATATTGGAGGGGATGTGGAAAAATTGGAACCCCCATTCATTCCTCGTGGAAATGCAAAATGATACAGCTGTTATGGAAAACAGTCTGGTGGTTCCTCAAATAACTAGAGATAGAGCTGCCATATGACCCAGCAATTCTACTCCTGAGTAAATAGAGATCTAACAGAAGTGACACGAACAGACATATGCACACCTATGTTCATTGCAGCACTATTCACAATAGCAAAAAGGTGGAAACAACCCAAATGCCCATCAACAGATGAATGGATAAGTAAAATGTGGTACATACATACAATGGAATACTACTCAGTG
>NW_004444040.1:849712-851106 GCF_000243295.1 Trichechus manatus latirostris
CTTTAAACCTTGAACCAAAACTATCCCTTGAGGTCACCTCTTAGTTAAATAACAGATTGGCTCCCAAAATAAGGAATTTCACCTGTGAGTACTGTGCTCCTTTAAAAAATAATCTGTATGGGACCAAAAGGTCAATAATTACTTTAAAACAAAGGCAAGAAGGTAAGAGGGCATGGAAACTAGTTTAATGAAAACAAAACAACCAGAACAGAAATATTGAGAATGTGCATGCATTGTAAAGAATGTAACCAATGTCACTGAACAATTTGTGTAGAAATTGTTGAATGAGAACCTAAACTGCTGTGTAAACCTTCACCAAAAACACAATAAAATATTATTTTTAAAAAATGCAGGCCCCAATCCAGAACATGAAGGGAGAATGGGAGGAAGAAGGGGAGAAATAGATGTGTATCAGACACTTCAAATTCTCTTGGCCTCGCCTTTCTCTTGTAGGAACCAGCTCTGGCACCTTGTAGCACCTTCCCTTGTGCCTGCACCTCACACTCTTGCCTCCTGCCCATGACTCTCCTCCTGATGTTAAGGACCCAGCTCACCATCCTCGTGTGCACAACTGGAAGCACAGGGGACTTAATGCCCTGTCTGGTGATCCTTTCATCAATGGGAGACAGGAGCCAATAGATAAATTCTTCCACCTTTCTCCTACTAGATGGATGGTCCTGAAACACAGTTTATATGGCTGTTGGGGGCAATCTTTTGCACTTAGCAGTGGCCAGCTCAATATCACACCTCAGTACTGTCTCTGCCTCTGGGAAGGCCCACCAAAGTAAAGTATCCACACGTGATTGCCTCATACTTTGCTTTCTCAGACGCAGGCTAATATAAAATGAAGCAAAATCAGTTAATTGCTGAAGATGACTTGACAGGTACATGGGACTTTATTATCCTATTCTCTCTTTTATGTGTGTTTGAAATTTTCCATAATAAAAATATAAATACATAAAAATGCATGTTCTGGAGCTGGGATTTTAGAGATGGTGAATGAGGACCTCCATAAAAGTAATGAAAACACTGGCAAAAATGGTCACAATCAAGTTTTTCATAACTCTTGAAGTTAACCAAAGGCCTGCAACAATCTGAGGAGCATTCATTCAAGAAAAACTGCTGAATCTCAATAAGAATAATAGTGTATGTGGCTTTGTAACTTGACCTTCTCCCATTCCCTTTTCCCCCACTTTGTGGTAGACTTAAAATCCAGAAGCCTCACAATCAAGGCATCTGTAAAGCCAGCAGCCTTGCAGCACTAAAGAGGATACACCAAGTTAGTTGCTACTCAAAAGGTCCCATGCCTAGAGCATTGTCTTTTTTTGACCCTACCTGGGGCTTGCTCTGCAGGAAAAGCTCTATTCCCAGAGTGTTAAAAACAATCAGCAGCA
>NW_004444040.1:854465-901486 GCF_000243295.1 Trichechus manatus latirostris
TGACCTTTCCTTGTACAAGTTGTGCTGGCTTCCCCAGTATTGTGGATCACCTTTCTTTGGACTGGATACAAATATGGATCTCTTCCAGTCAGTTGGCCAGGTAGCTGTCTTCCAAATTTCTTGGCATAGATGAGTGAGCGTTTCCAGTGCAGCATCTGTTTGTTGAAACATCTCAATTAGTATTCCATCAGTTCCTGGAGCCTAGTTTTTCGTCATCCCCTTCAGTGCAGCTTGGACCTCTTCCTTCAGTACCATCCCTTCTTGATCATCTGCTACCTCCTGAAATGTTTGAATGTCAACCAATTCTTTTTGGTGCAGTGACTGTGTATTCCTTCCATCTTCTTTGGATGTTTCCAGCATCATTTAGTATTTTCTGCATAGAATCCTTCAGTATTGCAACTCGAGGTTTGAGTTGTGTTCTTCAGTTCTTTCAGCTTGAGAAATGCTGAGCTTATTCCTCCCTTTTGGTTTTCTATCTCCAGGTCTTGGAACAGTTCATTATAATACTTTACTTTGTCTTCTCCGTCTGCAGTTTGAAATCTTCTGTTCAGCTCTTTTATTTCATCATTTCTTCCTTTCAGTTTAGCTACTCTGTGTTCAAGAGCAACTTTCAGTGTCTTCTGACATCCATTTTGATCTTTTCTTTCTTTCTTGTCTTTTTAATGACCTCTTGCTTTCTTTGTGTATGATGTCCTTGATGTCATACCACAACTTGTCTAGTCTTCATTCATTGGTGTTCAATGCATCAAATCTATTCTTGAGATGGTCTCTAAATTCAGGTGGGGTATATTCAAGGTCGTATTTTGGCTCTCATGGACTTGTAATTTTCTTCAGCTTCAACTTGAACTTGCATATTGATGGTCTTTTCTGCAGTCAGCCCCTGGCCTTGTTCTGACTGATGATATTGAGCTTGTCCATCGTCTCTTTTCACGGATGTAGTCTATTTGATTCCTGTGTATTCCATCTTGTGAGGTCCACGTGTATAGTAGCCATTTATGTTGCTGAAAAAAGATATTTGCAATGAAGAAGTCGTTGGTCTTGCCAAATTCTATCATGCGATCTCCAGCATCATTTCTATCACAAAGGCTATATTTTCCAACTACCAATCCTTCTTCTTGGTTTCCAACTTTCACGCTCCAATTACCAGTAATTATCAATGCATCTTGATTGCATGTTTAATCAATTTCAGACTGCAGAAGTTGGTAAAAATCTTCAATTTCTTCATCTTTGGCCTTAGTGGTTGGTGCGTAAGTTTGAATAATAGTCATATTAACTGGTCTTCCTTGTAGGCATATGGATATTATCCTATCACTGACAGCGTTGTACAGATCTTGAACTGTTCTTTTTGATGATGAATGCAATACCATTCCTCTTCAATTTGTCATTCCTGGCATAGGAGACTGTATGATTGTCTGATTCAAAATGGCCAATACTAGTCCATTTCAGCTCACTAATACCTAGGATATTGATGTTTATGCGTTCCATTTCATTTCTGATGACTTCAAATTTTCCTAGGTTCATACTTCATACTTTCACGTTCTGATTATTAATGGATGTTTGCAGCTGTTTCCTCTCATTTTGAGCCTGCCACATCAGCAGATGAAGGTTCCAAAAGCTTGACTCCATCTATGTCATTAAGGTCGACTCTACTTTGAGGAGGTAGCTCTTCCCCAGTCATATTTTGAGTGCCTTCCCACTTGAGGGACTCATCTTCCAGCACTGTATCAGGCAGTGTTTCACTGTTAATCATAAGGTTTTCACTGGCCAATTTTTTTTTCAGAAGTAGACTGCCAGGTCCGTCTTCTTAGTCTGTCTTAGTCTGGAAGCTCCACCGAAACCTGTCCACCAAGGGTGACCCTGCTGGTATTTGAAATACTGGTGGCAAAGTTTCCAGTATCACAGCAACACACAAGCCACCACTGTATGACAAACTGACAAACACGTGGTGGATCTGCAACATATCGAACAATATTGTGTTGTGATCTGTAAGGTTTTTATTGGCTAATTTCCAAAAGTAGATCACCGTACCTTTCTTCCTAGTCTGTCTAGTCTAAAAGCTCCACTGAAACCTGTCCACTATGAGTGACCCTGCTGGTATTTGAAATACCTGTGGCATAGCTTTCAGTCATAGCAACACACAAGCCACCACAGTACAACAAACTAACAGATAGGTGGTGGGCCCATGGTAGCACTAGCTATTTATTGAAGAAATAGAAACAAAAGAATTGCAATGGGGCTGGGAAGTGTATAGCACTGTGGTTAAAAATACAGGCTCTAAACTCAGGCTGCCCAGGTTGAAATTGTGACTCCATGGAGGATCAGATTTGTAACCTTGAGGAGTATATGTATCCTTTCTGAGCCTCAGTTTCCTCTTTTGAAAAATGAGGACAATACTGGTGCCTAATAACAAGAAACAGATTAGAGCGCTACCTTGTGTATAAGTACACAATAAAAGATATTATAATTTATCAAAACGGTAAAGAAAATATAGCTTTTAAATTTTCTATCACTGATCTAATCTGCATACACCTAGGTCCTGTGAGGTTCCAGGAAAAATACATTTTAAACTTGAGTCAGTTGCACCTTGGACTCTTCCAGTCAAAATGGTGTCATAGTGATGATCAAGCCCCTACTGGGTGAATTCTCAGTCTCTCAGATCTCCTTCTCCTCTTCCTGTTTTTCTCCAGGATTGTATTGGAGGGCTGGAGTGAGGACCTATCTAATGGAGTTTGGAACCCATGGGCTCCTTGTTCGTAGAGGTTTATCTGGAGTGGTCCTTGGCTGGTGATCGTTGACTTGTACTTGATCCCATCTGGCTTTCTAGGCATGGGGCTGGCTCCAGGGCTTGAGGCTATGGTCCCAGCCTTGTGCCTCCAATTGAGAAGTTCTTGCTTTCTGTGGCTTCTGTTCCAACCCCAGAACACAGCTAGTCAACCAGTCCTTTCAGCACTTCCACTTCTCCTCCCTGGGATATGTGGAAACAGCTGGATCCCTGCCTGTCATGTACATGAGGCCTGCTTCAGACTCACCTCTTAGGCCTCCTCTCTCTATGGCTGCTGGTTTCAGCAGAAAAGGGGATTATTAAAAGGAAAAGAGAGAATCACATGATCATTAGGAGTGTTCAGCTTCTAGGAAGAATGTCCAGAACCTCAGAATTGGCCTGAAGAGGCAGCAGGTGCTACTGACCTGCGTTTCCTTGCCAATGACACTTCCAGGGCAGGAACTCATCTCTGCAGCTGCTGGGAAACCATAACTACCACGGAGCTGTTCTCTGCCACCACCCGTGCAGCAAACATTATTGTGCAAGGAGACAGTGTCATCAGATTGCACACTTCTGAACTAAAATCTTGCATGCCTAAGTCTGATTAGATTAATGTAGGTCATGAATTTGCATTCTAGCTGCAGGGGAGGCTGGGCTTTGAGTTTTCTATTTTCCATCTTTGGTTGGTAGGACTCGTAAGGCTAGAAATTCGCAAAACATAGCAAGGTCATTCAAAAGGGGCTGAACAGATAGACAACATGATACTACATAGGGCTTCCAACTTTTTATTCTGAAAAATTTCAAACATGCAGCAAAGTTAAAAGAATTTTATTGTTGCTGTTGTTAGTTGTTGTTGAGTCAGTGACCCCATGCACAACAGAATGAAATAGTGCCCATTCCTACACCATCTTCATGATAGTTGGTATGCTTGAGTCCATTGCTGAGGCCATTGTGTATTTTGAGTACCTTCTAACTTAGGTGGCCCATCTTCCAGCACTATATTGGACAATATTCTATTGTGATCTATAGGTTTTCATTAGCTAATTTTCAGAAATAGATCACCAGGCCTTTCTTCCTAGTCTGTCTTAGTCTGAAAGCTCCTCTGAAACTTGTCCACCATGAATGACCCTGCTGGTATTTGAAATACTGGTGACATAGCTTCCAGTATCATAGCAACATGCAAGCCACCATAGTACAACAAACTGAGAGAATTTTATACTCACCACCTAGATTCTACCATTAACATTTTACTATACTTGTTTTATCACATGTCTATCCATCTATCCACCCATGTGTTAAATTCACAAATAACGAAATGTACAAATATTAAGTGTACACTTGCTGAATTTTAACAAATGCATGCGTAACCAATATCTCTATGAAGATATATAACAAACTATTACTCTATAAAGTTCCTTCATGTCTCTTCCCAGTCAATCCCCCTCTCCACCTCTGCCCCAAAGATAACCACTGTCCTGATTTTTTTCCCACCATAGGCTAGCTGGCAAAATCCAATTTAATTTTGGCTTTCTCCCAAAACTGTATAGCTACCAACACCTCCCCACCTTTGGAAATTTGGCCCAGAGAGATAAGGTCAGGTCAAGAATATTCCTGTTTCAGACCATGGTCTTGGGGAACATCCATCTCAATTGGCGTAACTGTTGATAAAGAAAATGTTCTACATTCTACTTTGGTGAGTAGCATCTGGGGTCTTAAAAGCCTGTGAGCGGCCATCTAAGATACTCCACTGGTCTCACCCCTTCAGGAGCAAGAGATAATGAAGAAAACAAGGTACAAGGGAAAGATCAGTCCGAAGGACTAATGGACCACAACTACCACAGCCTCCACCAGACTGAGTCCAGTACAGCTAGATGGTGCCCAGCTACCACCACTGACTGCTCTGACAGGGATCACAACAGAGCGTCCCAGACAGAGCTGGAGAAAAATGTAGAACAAAATTCTAACTCACAAAAAAAGAACAGATTTACTGGGCCTGACAGAGACTGGAGAAACCCTGAAAGTATGGCCCCCGGACACTCTTTTAGCTCAGTAATGGAGTCACTCCCGAGGTTCACTATGCAGCCAAAGATTAGACAGCCCCCTAAAACAAAACGGGACTGACGGGGCACAACAGTCGAGGGGCAAGGACTAGAAGGCAGGAGAAGACAGGAAAGCTGGTAATAGGGAACCCAAGGTCGAGAAGGGAGAGTGTTGGACATGTCGTGGGGTTGTTAACCAATGTCATAAAACAATATGTGTACTGTTTAATGAGAAGCTAGTTTGTTCTGTAAACCTTCATCTAAAGTACAAAAATATTAATTAATTTTTTTGAAAAGTAATGTTCCAGTTTCTCCTCCCATGATCTCCTTTCTCCTTTCCAAACCACTGGTCAGCAGAAATAGGTTTCCCTCACTTCTTGTAAGGAAAGGACTTACCTCGAATGGCATATCCAGAATCTCTGGCCATGGTTTACAGTAACCTTGATGGTCAAATCCATTAGGCCTGCCTTCTGATTGTTAATAGAATTTTAAAGAGTTTACTAAACCCTTACTTGGCAAATCCTGGTTTTAAAGACCGTTGTCTTGAGAGAGACTAAAATAAAACAAATAAAGAAAGAAAAAAAAAAACTAATCAGGCAGTCACTGTTGGACAATGGCCCACTGTTATTGCACCCCTCTGCCCTTTCCCTGAAGCACTGAAACACTTGGCTTCAGTGGATGGAGAGTCTCAGGACAACATAATTTACAAGAAACACAGCTGAGAATATTTCATAAACACTGTCCCTGTTGCAGAATGAGTAAACAAAAATGAACGAAGGGGAAGATCTAGAAGCAGATAGTATCTAGACATTGATAGAAAAAGTGCCACACTACTGATATCTCTGTAGGCTCCAGTGATTTTCCTTATATTAGGCACAAAGAGGAGTCCCGGGGTGGTGCAAATAGCTAATGCACTTGGCTGCTAACTGAAAGGTTGGAAGTTCAAGGCCACTCAGATATGCCTCGAAAGAAAAGCCTGGCAATCTACTTCTGAAAAATCAGCCATTGAAAACCGTATGGAGCACAATTCTATTCTGACACACACAGGGTCACCATCAGTTGGAGTCTGTGCAACAGCAATTGGTTAAAGCATGAAGAAGTATTTGTTGAATGAATTTTTGAAGGAAGGAAGGAAGGAATATAATCTTGACCTAGAGAAGAATAGGATTGAAGAGCAAAAACAGTTATTTTTCTTCTTTTTCTATATCTTCTTCTCAGTGACACACTGTGTTAAAGTGGACTTGGGTGGGCAATTTCTCTAAACATATGGAGCATTGATGTCTACATTTTTTGCCTATAAACCTTTGAGAATCTGATAAAAACTAGGACCTCCTCTCAGAAAAATAGACCTTCAATGTCTTGAATAGACATTCAAAATTATACAATTTCATAGAGTACGTGGACCCCCCCAAAGTCTACCTATAGGTCGCCCTAGGGGTCCTTGGACCCAAAGTTGAGAACTCTTAATTCTGAGCATGCACAGTCTCTTAAACACCACAGCTGAGATCCAACCTAACTAATATGTAGCCTATTTCTAAGATAAACCTCATCATCCTTAAATACAGAATTGTACTGTTCTTTGACAAGAACTAGTTTAACATTCACAAAATCCAAACACAGCATATTATTAAGAAAAAAATGCTGAAAACAAACTAGTCACTAAACTTTTGTGACCATAACAGATTTCAGACTTAATAAAGTCATTGTTCCTCTTAAAAAAAAAAAAAAAAGAATGAATGAATAAACAAATGAGGAGATCATAAATGACTCCTGACCACCAAAAGCAAAAACACAGCAAGCTCTGAACCTTTGTGGCTTCATAGCAACTTGCCTAATGTAAGTACTAATAATGTTTGATAGATGGACAAATGGATGAACTGTGCAACACCTGGACGCTGGTGGCAGGAACAAGGCTACCTCTAGCCTCCTGGCTTGCCCTCCAGCCTCTGGCCGGCACACAACAGCAATAAAAGTCTGCTGATGATGGTAAAAGTGCATCTTGCTTTCTGCCCGGGCAGGCACATCCATCCCAGTTTGCATGCTGGCTGCCTCTCACCCCCATCATTACTCTCAGAATGAGGAGCTGCAGAGATATGTTAGAGCTTCACATACTTTATTAGTTACCCGATGACCTTGCCCAGGGATGGGAGAGGAGCAGTATCATCTTCCATTTTACAGTCTGGGGAAACAAAGGCCCAGAGAGGGAAAGGGATGGCCTGCCACCTGATCAGGCCTTCTGACTCATTGTCTTATGAGGGTGACCTCCCAAGAAAGTGTAGGCACTCCCAACCATGAGCACACATGGGATAATATGTCCCCCAACAGGCTGCTCAGCCCTTGGAATTCACCCTTGGGCAGTGCCAGGCCTGCAGGTGCTGAACTCGCTGGAACTGAGGGTTTCTAGCACTGGTGGGGGCTATGGGCTGCCTCCTCCAGAGCACAGCCCCCCTGCCTTGATTTTTTGGGTAGAGCCTCATCTTTCATGAGACCATAGCCTCAGGTTGCCCCTCCCTTGTGATTTGGGTCAGCCTGTGGTTTTCTCTTGAAACGCAGAACCGGAGTCCCAAAGGGGAAGCATACACTAGACCAGCAGTTCTCAGACATTTTGGCGTCAGGACCACTTTACACTGTATTAGTTACCTAGTTCTGCTGTAACACAGGTACCACAAATGGTTGGCTTTAAAGAACAGAATTTTATTTTCTCACAGTTCTGGCGGCTAAAAGTCCAAATCAGAGTCTTGGCTGTGTCGATTCCTTCTTTGTCAGTAGCCCTGGGCGTTCCTTTGTTCCGAGGCATTCCCTAGCTTGTAGACAATCCTCACCTGGTGTCAGCCTTTCCCATGTATGTATGTCTCTGTGTCTATTCTGGTCTTTTTATAACTTAGGAAGTGATTAGGTTTAAGAAACACCCTACACTGATATGACCTCATTAACATAACAGAAGAAAACTCCATTTTCCAAACAGGGTCACATCCCCAAGTACAAGGGTCAGCAATTCAACATTTGTTCTTTGGAGGGGACACAATTCAATCCATAACACACTCTTAAAACCTATTGAGGACCCCAATGTGGATTAAGTCTGTGAATATTTACTGATCTGGAAATTAAAACTGAGAAACTTATAAAGTATTTATTCATTAACTCATTTAAAACAATAAACCCATTGCATCTTAACACAAATAACCTATATTTGTGAAAAATAACTGTATTGTCCAAAACAAACAAAAAAATTAATAAGAGTGGCATTGCTTTACTTTTTTTTTTGCAAATCCCTAACTAAATAGAAGGCTTAATAGAAAACAGCTCAATTCTCATATCCTCTTCTGCAGGCAGTCTTTTGCAATGTCACACAGCATGTAGTCTCTGGAAAACTCCACTGTACACTTAGGAAAGAATGAGAGAGAAATAGGCAAAAGACATTTTAGTAGTAGTATGAAAATATTTTTGACCTCTCGAATTCCTTAAAAGAGTCTTGGGGACCTTGGACTGCACTTTGAGAACCGCTGCTCTCGATAGTGCTTCTCAAACTTTAATGTGCATATAAATCACCTGGGGAACTGTTAAAATGCAGATTCTGATTCAGAGTATCTGGGGTGAGAGCCAAAAGCCTGCGTTCTTACATGCCCTGAGGTGATGCCTATGCTGCTAATACTCAGAGCAGCATAGCTCTGTCTAAGTCAGGGATTCGGAAGTCTGCCTCTAATACTACACAAGGCCGAGCTAGATACATCCCCTGAGTCCTGAAAAAAATTATGGTGCCCTTCCAACCCCATATTAAAGCAATAGTAAACTTGAACTTAAGTAAACCGAACAAAATTCTTATTTTTCCCAGGTGATTACTTTGATTTTTTTTAAATTATTTTTTAAAATTGTTTTTGGTGCCCAACTTTGCCAGTATCTTAAGCATATTAATGCTACATCACTGCCCAGGCTTCTGAGGCTTTGCTCCTGGTAGAAAGCCCTCCCTCATCCTTAACTGCCCACCAAGAAGCCCCCTTTCTCTACACCACGGCCTCTCCATAGGGCTTGGTTCTATGGAGCACGTGGGAGGACAGAGAGGTCTGAGTCTTGGCCCTTGTTATGGATTGAACTGTGTCCCCCCCAAAAAAATGTGTGTCAATTTGGCTAGTCTATGATTTCCAGTATTATGTGATTGTCCACCATTTTGTCATCTGATATGATTTTCCTATGTGTTGTAAATCCTACCTCTTTGATGTTAATGAGGTAGGATTAGCAGCAGTTATGTTCATGAGGCAGGACTCAATCTATAAGATTAGGTTCTGTCTTAAGTCAATCTCTTTTAAGATATAAAAGAGAGAAGTGAGCAGAGAGATATGGGGACCTTATACCACCAAGAAACAAGATCCAGGAGCAGAGTGCATCCTTCGGACCCGGGGTCCCTGCACTGAAAAGCTCCTAGACCAGGGCAAGATTGATGAACTTCCTCCAGAGCCAACAGAGAGGGAAGGCCTTCCCCTGGGGCTGGCACCCTGAATTCGGACTTCTAGCCTACTAGACTGTGAGAGAATAAATTTCTGTTTGTTAAAGCCATCCACTTGTGGTATTTCTGTTATAGCAGCACTAGATAACTAAGACAGCCCTCAAGAAGTTTTCAGTCAAGGAGACTAAAATGGGAAAGAAACAAACAACCCACTGCAGTGTGAAGTGCCTGGACAGATAGATAGACATGCTGGGGGAGCTCTAAGAAGGCAAGACCCCTGGAGGTTGGGGTAGTTAGACAAGGCTTCTTGGAGAAGAGTGGGGCTCTTATTCTACGTACTGCTGGAATTTTTTACATGAGTAAGTGTTAACTTATAGTCAGAAAGACAAACTATTTTTTTTTTGTTTTAATCATCTATTTTCTTTCTTGTTGCTGAGAATATGCACAGAAGAACATACATCAATTTCTACATGTATAATTCAGTGACATTGATTACATTCTTCAAGTTGTGCAACCATTCTCACCCTCCTTTTCCAAATTGTTCTTTCCCCATTTACGTAAACTCACTGCCCACTAAGTTTCCTTTCTAACCTTTCAAGTTGCTGTTGTCAGTTTGCTCCCTTATACAGCACAATGCTCAAGGCAGACATAACTTTATTAATTAAGCTAAACTGTTGTTTGGTTTAAAGAAGACTTCAGGGATATTTTTGGTTTAAGGTTTAAAGATTATCTCAAGGCAGTAGATTCAGGGGTTCAGCTAGCCTCAATGGCTCCAGAAAGTCTGGATTCCACAAGAATTTGAAATTCTCTTCCACACTTTCCCCCTTTTGATCAGGATTTTTCTATATATACTTTGATCAAAATGTTCAGTAATGGTAGCTGGTCACCATTCAGTTCTTCTGGTCTGCTGGCAAAGGAGGCAGTTGTTCATGGAGGCAATCAGCCACATATTCTATTTCCTACTCCTATTCCTAACTCTTCTTCTTCCTCTGTTGCTCCAGGTAACTAGAGACCAATTATTGTGCTTTGGTTGGCTGCTTGCAAGCTTTTAAGACCCCAGGCACTAAGCAATGAACTAGGAGGTAGAACAGAGACACTAAACATGGTATTAGATCAATTAACTGGGATGTCCTATGAAGCAATGACCTAAACCTGTCACACAACATTTGCCAATTCAACTATTTACAGGTGTACAACTTACTGACATCAATTATATTAACCAGCTGTGCAACCTTTAACCTTAATCAATGTGAATTTACTATTACCGTAAACCGAAACTCAGTGCTCCATAAGTAATACAATTAAACTATTTTTAAAGCATTCGTTTATTCCACAGACATGGATTTTATTTGATGGAGCACCCACACTATGCCTGGTCTTTCTGTGGTGCTTACACTGGGGCATTCTAAGTTACCCCAGTCTTTGTCTCCTGTCTGCCCTCTCCAGGTGATCATTTAGAATCAGAGAATATTGGAACAAGTAAGACCCAGCCTGCACCCTCATTTTACAGTGAAGGCATAGTGAAGGTAAGTGACTTGCTGAGGGCCAAGCAGCCAGTTTTGCCTGAAGATAACAGAGCCCTGTGTTCTGGCTCCCATCCCAGAGCTTTACTGCCAGGCGTGCTACTCTCCCCTAAATCTGAGTATTGAATTATTGCTTGGGGTTGGAGACGGGGGCTTTTGAATGCCCCATCTTCTGGGAGCTCCTGCCCAGGAAAACTCAAGGTGAAAGATCAAGGGGCCCTAGTAAGGCTGTCATTAGTGGGGAGGAGCCTGACCCTGCACAGGCAGAAAAGCAGCTTCAGGGGGGCCCGGGGTCTGCCCAGCCACTGGGACAGCAGGCTGCTGGGCCTGGGGGAAGCAGCTTTCCTGGGTCGGTGCCAGATGGCAGTAATTATAAGGCAACATGGGGCTGAAAGTAGCCCATTAAAGATGTTTGCCCTGCTTCAAATTGGCAGGCAGAACTCAAATCCTTTGCCACTTTCTGTAAGAAATCCAACCACATCAAACACTGGGGTTTTAACACACTTTCCTGCATGTTTGGGTGAGCACGGGAGTGGTCACATCACATAGTGCAGAGATGTCCGCTTGGCCCTCCTCACCCCTGTCCCTCAGTTGTGCCCCTCCCACTTCCCAGTTTTCTGCCCAGCCCACACCCAGCCTCTGATCACCCCAAGTCAGCCCATCAGAGCAATGCCCAACAAAGAGGAACTTTCCTACCAGCTCCCATGAGACTAAAATTCTCTCTATTTCATTACACATAGACTTTAGAGGAGGCTCTGGGTGCCAACAGTTAATGTGCTGGGCTACTAACTGAAAGGTTGGAGGTTCAAGTCCACTTAAGGTGTCTTGGAAGAAAGACCTGGTTATCTACTTCTGAAAAATCAACAATTGAAACCCCTATAAAGCACAGTTCTACTCTGACACACATGAGGTCACCATGAGTTGGAGTCAACTTGACGACAACTGAGTTTTTTTAAGACTTTACAACCCTTGGATCCCAGAGTCTTTGAGTTCTGGAATCTTAGACTCTTAGGCAGGATGGTCCTTAGAAATAGTTTAGTCAGGTCCCTTTAGTTTATGGGAGGAGAAGCTGAGCTTCCAAGAGGGCGAGGTCACACAGCACCCACAGCTGCCAGGTCTCCAGGCTCCAGGCTGGAACTAGCTCACATGTGCAAGGGGCTTAGGTTAGTCTGGCCTTTGAGTCAGAGAGCTGGGTCTCCTCTTTTTCTGATTGAACTCCTCCCACAAAGCCCAGGTCAATAGAACTCTAGCAGGTGGGTTATCACAGGGAAGCTTTGCAAAATGTCTGGAGGACAGAAGACCCCATGAGAAGCCAGACTGAGGATCTTTCCCCAATTTCCAGGGTAGGTATAATCAGGCAGAGATGAGAGAACATGATGACCCGGTATCCACACTTTAAAGTTAGAAGAAGTCCCAAAGTGTCAAGTTTTCATACATTGAGTTGGTCAAGCACTGAGGAGTGGTCCAACTCCCAAATTATGAGTGATTGCAAGAATGAGTGTGGTGTCCACTTGTGTGGGAGAGAAAAAGGCGAGTTAGGCTCATGAAGCATGAACGGGGTGCCAGGCTGTGTCCATGAATTATCTCAACTACCCCCCAATAGCCTGTGAAGAACAGTCAGTCACTGTCTTCATTTTACCAAGACTCAGGGAGGACCCAAGATCTAGCTGAGGTCACAGAGTGGACAAGGGGAGCATCTAGACTTCAATCCAAGGCCTGTGTGACTCTAAGATTTGTTCCTCTGAAACTTGGACTCCTCAATCAAAGCTGAGCTTGTTCGTGGGTACAGGGGGCATACAGAGTGCAGGAGCAGATCCCTGAAGAGGATCGTGGGCCTTTGCCCCAATCTCTCTCTGGTGCCAGCAGAGAAGAGAGAAGAACTGTGGGTTCCGAGGCATCATCTCATCTCACTCAGGAGGGAAAAAGAAAGTCCTAGACTGGATGCCATGAGACGGTTCTATCCCAGCTCTGTAGCTTGCAACCCTGTACCTACAGGCTCGCATCTCTGAGCCTCTGTTTTCTCTGATGGTTATTGTGAGGGGTGGCATAAACCCTAGTTACCTCCCACTTTTCCCCTACTTCCCTGCTGTGCTTCCTGCCAGCCTTGTGACCTTTCTGGACCTCAGTTTCCCCCACAGTCCGGCTCTCTGTGTTTGGAAGGCGTCTTTGCTGGAGTCACTCCCACACTGGAGAGCTTCTAGATGCAAACCAAGGCAATTACTGGGTGATTAGGTGTCTTGTAGTTTTCATTGCTGGGGTGAAGAGGGCCACACCTCCTCTTTTGAATTCTGACTTTCCTGCCTAGGAGAGCCCCGAGATTTTCCTTGTTAGTGTTGGTCTGCCTGGCTGCTCTGGCACTCTGTCCTGTCCATCCACACTGCACGGTGCTGAGGAAGCCCGGAATCTGGCCTTAGTATGGCAGGTGAGTGGGCAGGGCCTGGGGCCTCAAGGTGTGAGGGCTCTGAGAAGAGTTTTGAGAAAAGGAGCAACATTGTTTGTGGAACGAGACTTTGATGATTGATTGTGAGGACTTTGGAGCTGCAAAGTCTATGAGCTATTTCTTCACGTTCATAAGAAAATGGAATCCCAGAGTTGGAAAGGGCTGGAAAGAGATGCCCCAGGCCAGCAAGTCAGTGGCAAGGGCTGAACTCGAGAGCCCTTTCCTGGGCTCAGGGAAGATCTTCCTCACGTGCTTGGCTGGGCTGGAGGAGGTGGGAGTGGAAAGGGAAGCTAGAACACCTGAAGTCTCCTCGAGCCCGGGAGGGCACATGACATGGATCCAGAAATGTTTCTGGGCATCGTCGGGGTTTGTAGGCTGGGTGGGAAGGAAAGAGAGGCCCCATAGGTTGCACCATCTTGTAACTCCCACCCCAAGGATGATGCTGGAAGGCAAGAGCAGCTCTGCCGAAGGGAGTGAAAAGAGTTATATGACCTTGAGCAAGAGAATTTGCCCTTGCTGCCTCCGTTTTCTCATCTGTAAAATGGGATTTATAATACAAATTATCTCACAGGCCTGGTAGGAGGATTAGTATGCAGTCCTCCCCATAATATCTCATGTGGGACCTTGTAAACAGTAAATTTATAAAATGTGTCCCCCACAGTCCCATTATAGGGAGCAGCATACTACCCTTCTACCTCAGGAACTTATCTTTTCATTAACAATTATCTATTTTATACCTACTATGTGCCAGGTGCTGGGGTGCTAGGTGCTAATGGTGAGCAAATTAGCAGATGCAGAGGTCCTGAACTCACAGGTCTTTAGAGGGTGTTTCTAATTCTATGCCTGCTGTTTTTGATTGTTCAGTATCAGGTGACAATTACATGAGTCAACTCTTGTTTACTTTTTGATTTTCAAATGCAGGTATTTTAGCTTCCTTGTCATATTTTAACTTTCTTTTCATATTTTCCCCTGGCAGTTTGTAACAATACTGGGCACCTGGGTCCTTCTGGCTCTCGGGATGGGTCTGCTCCCACAAGGACCAGGCCTTGCCAACCCCAGCTCACACACACCCTAGACTGCCTGTTTAGAAAGCTGGAGTTGCTTCTCCCCTGTGTTAGTCCTGATTTAGAAGGGACTGACTTTGCTTCTTTGGGGACCTTCTTTGGGGGACTTACCTAGAGGGTCCCTCTTCCCGAAGCATTTGATGTACTGTCAGTCTTAAACATGACAGTACCAAGTTTAATTGCCAAGGAAGGATCCTTCTGGAATGAAGTTGGTGGGGGGGGGGGGTTCCAATCTCAGGTCTGTTACTAAATTTCTGGATGACTATTCCTGTCTCTGAACCTCGATTTCTCCATCTGTAAAATGTCAGGGTTGGACCCATCCTGCTTTGCCTATAAACTGATTATTTGTGGGCTTGAATTCAATTTCCCAGATCTTCTAGGTCCTCTTGGCTTCTTGGGAAAATCTGCTTCTTAGAACACTAGGCCATGCCTATACTGCTCTGTGTGCATGCGTGAATGAATGGAACACCAGATCCTGGGTAAAAGGTATGCGCAGCAGTGCTGCTCCTACTCTTCCCCTTCCTCATGCTGTCCATGGCAGACATCACTAGTTGACCCCAGAACACTTTCCTTCAGAGCCCGGATGTGACCCCAGAATTCTCCTCAACATAGTTCTTCATGTAGCCTCTACTAACTGATCAGTGTTAGCAAATGAGATGATACCCATTTGCCATTGTTAAATTATAACCTTTCAGCTCAGAAGTTCTAAGAATTGAGTAGAATAGTCTGTGCAGGGTTGGCTCTGGCTGGAAAATTTGACTGAAGTTGACAGACCACTGTCTGCAGGTGAGGGAGGCCAGCAGCTTCCAACAGGCCCAGGAAAGAAAGGGAGATTAGGTAGCAGCTTTAGGCAGGCCCTGGGCAACTCCCCAGTCAATCATTTAGCTATGGAGGTCAGGTGCCCATGGTGCATACAAAGGATAGGGTCATAATGAGGTCCATTAAAAACCAATTATGCCGAGTCCAGAGTCTGGGAGATGTTGCTGGCTTCAGCAAAGCTTCACGGGCTCAGCCCTACTAGGAACCATCCCCGGGCTGGGGCAGAGATTTGGGGAGGGGAGTGTCATTTAGCTCTTTGGTATCATGCAAGGGCAGGAGGATAACTAGCTGGGATGTGCTAGGTCAGGGGACAGGGGATGGTGACGGAGAGTTAGGTGGGTGGGAGACCATCTTCTGCATATAGACCCTTCTCTCCAAATAGGACAGTTTTTTAGATTGGTGCATGTGGCCAGGTTGTGAGCAAGTGAGCTAGAGAAGAGTAGATAGGTTGGCAGGGGTGGGAGAGGTGGGTAGAGCCAGATTGTGAGGGACTTGAATGCCAGGATGATGAGTGTGGACCTGCTGGTTTTTGGGCGTGGACAATGACACGCTGACACTTGTGCAGTAGAAAGAGTCCCTTCCCCTCTCGGAACCTCTGTTTCTCCATGGTAACATGATGGATTGAAGAGGATGAGCTGAAAATGTTCTGAGGCTGTTAGTGGCATGCAGTAGTTCAAGCAAGAGGTGAAGAGGGGAGAGTAGAGAGAAAAAGAATGTGTGAGGGAATTGGAGAGGAGAGGACTGAAGTGGTAGGAAACATTTGGGGAGAGGAGGAGGTCAGGATATAAAACCCTTATCTACTGAGCTTGTAACTGTGGGCCCAGCACTATGCTAAATGCCATGTAAGTAGGGAGATAGTTCATCCTTTTTTATTCTCTTCCTCTAGCATGTTTATTAATAGCTTCTCCTTTCTGTCTTAGAATTTCCTGGTTTAAGCTATACATTTTATCGTTACCCTATTTATAATCATCACCTCATTTAATCCTCCCAAAACCCTGTGAGGAAGGTATTATTACTGTCAATTTTCAAGGAAGGAAATATGAACCTCAGAGAGGTTCAGTAACTTGTCCAGGACTACACAGCCAATAAGTAGAAGTTTTAGCATAACATTATTTGGAAGAATGCTGGCATGGCAGCCAGAAGGTCTTGTATAAATACGAATTATAATAATACTATTAAAAGCACTCATATTTACTGAGTACGTAATGTGTGCTAGATATTATTCTAAGTGCTCTTTGTAAATTATGTCATTTAATCCTCACCACTCCAGGAGGGAGGTACTAGCATCACCCCGATCTTCACCAGGAGATAAGGTTCAGAGAGGTTCAACTACTTACCTAAGGTCACACAGCCAACAAGTGGCAAAGCTTAGATTTAAACTCAAGTGTTTGCCTCTGAAATCACTGTGCAGGGTGGAAAGGAAGACAGAGAGGAAGGTGGGAGGGAGGAGGAGAGGGACAGTAAAGGCTGGAGGGGCCGTAATGCTTTGGGGTGACAGGATAAGTGGAGGGAAGGGGTGAGAGAGGCCATGCTCTTACACATCCCTTTTTCTCTGTGCTGGCAGGCACAGACCCAGGACTGGATCCATGGGCCTTCAGTTCAGGGCTGGGAGCTCACTCTGCATACCCCAGAGGGTGAAGGCCCAGGGGATTGACAACGTGTTGTCCATTCTATCCTCAGAGCCTTTGGTGTGCTATCAACCAGTAGGGTTCCAAGATTGGACATTATCTCTCCCGTCTCCTCCGTAGTCCCCACCAAGGGACTGTGTGACAATCCTCACACAGCACACTCTAGGCGGGGGTCCTGGGGTATCAGAGGCACTTGATTCAGCAAACCACAGCCTACCCAAAGTGTGAGAGTCCTTCTGGGTCATTTACGGATAAGAAAACTCAGGCCCAGAGAGGGGAAGCGACTTGCCCTGTGACACAGTGAATCAGTGGCAGGTTGGCCTGCCGGTATCAGAGGCTCACACACGCCCCACTCCTGACCTGTGACTTTGTGGAAGGAAGGAAGGGAAGAAGGAAGGGCTGGTTTTGGAATGTGTCAACTTGAGAGAGGGATTATGGGGTGGATTGGGAGGCAGGGGGATGTTTCAGCAGCTGGGAGGAGACTGGGGTGTGGACAGCTGATGGGGCATGGGCTCTTTTCCTCAAGGTGGGCACAGGAAGCAGGGAACCATCATCTCCCCCTTACACGCCCTCACGCGTGTCCTCATCCCAGCCAAGGGATGAGGATGTTCATTCATTCAACCAGCATGCACTGAGCACCGACTATGCCCTGGGCCCTGAGCCAGGTTCTAGCAACCCAGAGTGAATGAGAGCTGGGCCTCACCTCCACGGAGCTCCAGTGGAGGAGACCAAAAACTCAAACCAGTTGCTGTCAAGTCGACTCCAACTCATGGCAACCCCATGTGTGTCAGAGTAGAACTGTACTCTGTAGGGTTTTCAATGGCTAATTTTTTGGAAGTAGGTTGCCAGGCCTTTCTTCCAAGATGCCTCCGGGTGGACTCAAACCTCCAACCTTTCGGTTAGCAGCTGAGCACATTAACTGTTTGCACCACCCAGAGACCCAGGGGAGGAGAGAGACAGATAAATAAACAACTCTAACACAGATCCTTGATGCCTGGTTAGGAACAGAGGCCTTTGTTTCAGATAGAAAAATCTGGGCTGAGCACATGGAGGAGGTGAGGTTTGGTTTACTTCCACAGGGAGTCTGGAAATCACCCCAGGTGCATGTCTATCTCCTCACCTTGCGCTGCCCTGTACCTAGGATCCCCTAACCTGTGCTCATCAGTCTCCCCGTCCCCATGAGGGCTGGGAAGATACTGGTTAGGGCAGGAATGAGCTGTAATCACCAGAACAGTTGCTTCCCCTGCAGAACCCTGGACCCCCACCTGACCATCATCCCGCTAATGCCAGGCCATAGGAGTGTGATGCTGACAAGTGTGCATGACTTATATCACCAAAGGAGCAGCTCAAGGACAGATCACACAGGGACTGGGACAACAACCTCCTGGATTACAGGGCAGATGATGAGTTGAAGGATGGCAGGTAGTGGTCTCTCAGTAATATCTATGCAAAGCCATCAAGGAGCAAAGATGTGTTCTGTAGGGACAACAGAAGGCAGAGTGAGGACAAATGGGAGAATTTTTGAAGAGAAAGGGCCTTGGTTCAGCAGAAGGAAGGACTTTCTAACCTTTGGGTGGTGGAAGAGCTTCCCTTCAGAGGTGGCAAGCTGAGACTATGATATACTATCCACCATGAATTCAGCTGAGGGAATTGATCCTGGGCAGGATGTTGTGAGAGATGGTTCCTGAGATTTGGGGATAATGAGGGTAATGGCCATTCTGACTCACCCACTTCTCTTGCTCCTCTGTGATGAGGATGGAGATATCTCAGAGGCTGGTGGCAGTTGGGTTTGGGCTGTGGCAAGGAAAGAGGAAACCCAAGCTGACTCCTCAGGACTTGAACCCGTGACCCAGGATCCAAGAACCTTCATCAAATCCCACCCCACCCCCTTGTATACAGCCCTGGGGCAGGCCAGGCTGAGATAATTACCACCCAATAACTTCATCCCCTGCTCCTGATTCACTCCCTAAAAAAACAATTGCATCCTGTTCTGGCCTGTTCCCACATGGATTATGGCTTGGGAAGGAGCAATATGAACTCGTGGGCTCCAGATTCAATGTGCCCTAAACAAGAGGTTACTTCCTTTTCATCTCTGGATCTCAGTTTCTATGTCAGTAAAGTGGAAAGCTGGGCTTCTAAGGGGCCCTTCCAGCTCTGCTGATTGTTACTGCTGTTAGCTGTCATCAAGTCAACTCCGACTCATAGCAACCCTAGGTACAACAGAACAAAATGTTGCCCAGTCCTGCATCATCCTCACAATCACCACCATGTATGAATCCATCATCGTGGCTATTGTACCAATCCATCTCACCAAGGATCTCCCATACCTTCATTGGCCCTTGTCATGGATTGAATTGTGCCCACAAAAAATGTTTGTCAGCTTGGCTGGGTCATGATTCCCAGTATTGTGTGGTTGTGTACCATTTTGTAGTCTGGTGTAGTTTCCTTATGTGTTGTGAACTCTATCACTGTGGTGTAATAATGAGATGGATTGGCGGCAGTTATACTGATGAGGTCTACAGGATTGGACGGTATCTTGAGCCAATCTCTTTTGAGATGTGGAAGAGAGCGGCGAGCAGAGACACGTGGGAACCTCAGACCACCAAGAAAGGAGTGCCGGGAGCAGATCGTGTCCTTTGAACCTGAAGTTCCTGTGCAGAGAAGCTCCCAGACCAAGGGAAGATTGATGACACAGACCTTCCTCCAGAGCCAACAGAGAAAAGCTTCCCCTTGAGCTGACGCCCTAAATTTGGACTTGTAGCCTACTGGACCGTGAGAGAATAAACTTCTCTTTGTTAAAGCCATCCATTTGCGGTATTTCTGTTAGAGCAGCACTAGATGACTAAGACAGCCCTCTACTTCACCAAGCGTGATATCCTCCTCTAGCGATTGATTCCTTCTGATGACATGTCCAAAACAAGCGTGTCAGATGTTTTGTTGTGATCCATAAGGTTTCCACTGGCCAATGTTTAAAATTAGATTGCCAGGCCTTCCTTCCTAATCTGTCTTGTCTGGAAGTTCCACTGAAACCTGTCCAGCATAGGTGACTGTCTTAGTTATCTAGGGCTGCTATAACATAAATATCACAAGTGGATGGCTTTAACAAACAGAAATGTATTCTCTCACAGTCTAGGAAGCTAGAAGTCCAAATTCAAGGTGCCAGCTCCAGGGGAAGGCTTTCTCTCTCTGTTGGCTCTGGGGGAAGGTCCTTGTCATCCATCTTCCCCTGATTTATGAGCTTCTCAGTACAGGGATCCCAGGTCCAAAGGACACTCTCCTCTCCTGACTCTTCTTGCTTGGTGGTAATTAAGCCCCTCTCCTCTCTGTTCGATTCTCTTTTATATCTCAAAAGAGATTGAATCAAGATACAATCTAATCCTGTAGATAAAGTCCTGCCTCATTAACATCATAGAAGTTACAACACACAGGATTTACAACACATAGGATAATCACATCAGATCACAAAATTGTGGACAACCACATGATACTGAGAATCATGGCCTAGCTAAGTTGACACACATTTTGGGTGGACACAATTCAATCCATAACAGTGACCCTGCTGGCATTTGAAATACCAGTGGCATAGCTTCCAGCATTATAGCAACTAGCAAACTACCATAGTACAACAAACTGACAGATGGGTGGTAGCTGCTGATATTAGAGTTTACAGTTCCACATACAGAGTAAATGGGGGTTCCTGCCTGTGTTTTCATACTAGACAGAAGCCACCTGAGTTCAAAGTCCTAGGGTTTGAGAGCCTTTTCCTAAGAACCACTGGAGCTAACTCGATGTGAAAACTTCAGTTCTACTTTCAAATGTGAGAACTGGCAAGTCCAGTGGCAAAATTCCCTGGCACTGTTGTTCCAGTTCCTGCTACACAGGGGCACCGTTCAGCACTGGTCCTACGCAGTTGTTGCTGATCACTATGCAGGGATTGTAGGCACTCCCAGGCTTGGGACGCAAGGTTTCCACTGTGTAATTTCCTACTCAGATGTTCAGTCACTATTCCCAAATCCTGAAGCCAGGCTAGATCTTTCAGCCTCCACCAAGCTAGAACTAGCCTTTTCCATGAATTCCAGTCCCGGGTATTGAGACCATGCCACAGGTCCAGACTCATGAATGGAGACCAGTTAGAGGCTCTTGCAGTCTAGAGAGAGATGTCAGTAGCTTGACTTAGAGTGTAGGGATGCAGATGGAGAAATGTGGATGGATAGGGGGCAGGTTTTAAAGATGCTGCCTTTGGACTTGATGATGAATTGGAAAAGTGACATGGGGGCAAAGAGAAATCAAAGAAGATTCCTAACTTTGGCCTGAGCACAGGGGAGATGGGATGCCATTTACAGAAATGGAGAATACTAGGAAAGAGCAGGATGGGTGAGGGAAGAAATAAAGAGTTCTGCTCTGGGTATGTTAAGTTGGATTTGCCAAGGAGACCAACAAATGGATGTTTCAAGTAGATGGTTGAATATATTGTTTGGAGTTCAAAGAGAAAACAGGAGTGAAGATGTAAATTTGGATGATATTGGCAGCATACCTCAGTAAAGACCGCTTCATTTTATCAAAAAACTTCTAGTAATATTGAACCTCAAAAAGCAAGAGCTTAGGAGGCCCATTGTTTTCCTCCTGAGATGCTCCTTATATAAATTTTCCCAGCTCTTCCCTGCTTTAGTATACCAAGCAGGACTTTGAGGAGCCTCCTTTGTCAGGCCACAAGAGGTCCTGTTATTCCCATACCCCAGAGTGGGTATCTGATGCCATAAACATAGGTAAGTAAAGGAGGCCACTCAAAGGATTACTTTCCAAAATAAAATCTCTTCTAAGGTGACTTGCTCTCTCCACCTCTTGATATAGAAGAAGCTGGTATAATTTCTGAAATTCTACCTCACCGTGGCTGCTTAAAAAATCACCCCAACACAGTGGCTGTAAACAATAACAAGTATTTATTATTATTATCACTCGCGGTTCTGAGGGTGAACTTGGCTTGGCTAGGCAGCTCCTGCTCAGGGTCTCCTTATGGTTGCCATCAGACTGTGGCCAAGGCAGAATCATCACAAAGGCTTCTTCTCTCACACGTCTAGCGCTTGGGCTGGGAAAACTCAAACAGCTGGGCGCTTCTCATGCGTCTCTACATGGTCCTTCTTTGTGGCCTCTCCAGTATGGTGGTTTCCATGTTGGACTTTTTATGTAGCAGCTCATATATAGCAGCTCAAGACTCCAAAGGTGCTTTTCCTGAGAGAGAAACAGCCAGGCAAAAGCTGCATTGTTTTTATGTACTAACATCAGAAGCCATATAACATTCACATCCTGCCAAACATATTGGTCAAAGCAGTCCCAAGCTCCTGTCCAGAATCGAGGGAGAAGAATATAGACCCCACCCCTCAGTGTGGGTGTGCCAGTCACATTGTAAGAGCATGTGAGATGGAATCCATCTATGCCTATGTCTATATATTTATGTCCATATCTATATCTATTATCTATATCTAGATCTATCTTTCCATCTATCTATATCTATATTTATATCTATATCTGTGTCTATATCTGCCTATGTCTATATCTGTAAAACAAAAAACCAAACCCGTAGCCATCGAGTTGATTCTGACTCATAACGACCTTATAGGACAGAGTAGAACTGTCCCATAGAGTTTCCAAGGAGCAGCTGGTGGAGTCAAACTGCTGACCTTTTGGTTAGCAGTCGAGATCTTAACCACTGTACCACCAGGGATCTCTCTATAAATCTATATCTATCTATGTATCTATCTGTCTATCTATCTATCTGTCTATCTGTCTATCTGTCTCTCTGTCTATCTGTCTGTCTATCTATCTGTGAAGCCATCTTTCAAAAACACAATGCACCACACTATGTAACAGAAGAAGGAAAGAAATGGACATTTGATGAGCACCTACTATGTGCCAGGTGTTGTTCACACATCATTTTATTCAATCTCGTTACTAAAGCTGAGAGAGCCATTATCATACCTATTTTATGGATGAGGGGTATTATGCTATGCCAAGGACACACAGTGAGTGAGGGACTGGCAGATCTAGGATTCCAATCCAGGTCTGAGTGACTCCTAGATTTGTTTTTCTGCTGCTCTGGGAGCTAGGAATGGAGAAACAAGAGGAGTATTTGGGGGAGAAAGAAGTGAACAACAACAGACTGGAAAGTGGGGCAAGCCTCCTGGTAGGGGTCTGAAGAACCGGGCCGAGGAGTTGAGTCTTCTTCTTGGGGAAGGAGAAGCACCTCAAGGAGTTATAAAAGCAACCCTGTTGCCTGGGGTAGTGTGACTGTGTCTCCCCTCTCAACAATGAACTGTAGTCGGTCCATAGATGTTAGATGTTGGAGAAGGATGACCCTGGCACCAGCTCTATTCCAGCTGTAGACAAGAGATGGGAATAAGAAGTAGCTACAGGGCCGTCCTCCAAGCTCCCAGGCTGTGCAGAGGACAGGGCTGCCTGCCCTTGGCCACAGGGAGGAGGCACAGGGTAAGCAAGAAAAAGGGTAGAAACATATGGCATATATGGTGGCTCCCACCTACCCCAAATTATGGAAGAAAATGACAATTGCTGAGTGCCTATTTTGTGCCAACCACCATGCCGTTGGATTTCATGTGGGGGAAGCTGTCTTGGTTTAGTCACCCCAAGAATCCTGTGAGGTTGGTACTACCATTAGTTCCCTTTTTTAGATTAGTACACTGAGACTCAGAGAGGTGAAATGACTTGCCCAAGGTCACACGAGAGCATGGCAGAACTGTGATTAGAGCTCCTGTTAGTCTGGCTCCAAAGCCTGTGTTTTCTCTATTCCACACTTCTGACTACCCAACATTTGACCATTCCTGGTCTCAGCCCATGAGCATTAGGAAGGCAGAAGAGCACAGGTTCCTGGTACCACACTACTAGCTGTGTGACCTTGGTCAAGTTACTTAACCTCTCTGTGCCTCAGATACCTTATCTGTAAAATCGGGATGGTAATAGTATTTACCTCATGAGATGGTTATGAAGATTAAATGAGTTTATAAATACAACGCAGCACAGAGAACAGTGTCTGACTCATGATAAGTACTATATGTGTTAGCTATTCATCTTATTATTATTATTATCATAGTTGAAGGGGGGTGGCTTTAATGCCACCTGGGACAGCCTTGCCCAGCCTCTGAGTTAGGGTTTTCAGGTTGGAAAGGAGAATTGAGTGTTATTATTGGAGAAGAGTCCTAAAAATTTATCCAGTCACCAAGTTTCGTGTTGAAAAGTTCAGCAGGTATGAACTGACAGCCACAAATTTAGATGTGAAAAATATGTCACATTTACAGATGCTAGTTAAATCAGTTAAATCTAAGTTTGAGTCATGATCCCAATGGGCTTTTAGATAATTCCTTCGCAGTTATCGGGGCTCCCTTCATGTTTCAGTTTTCTATTGCCATGTAACAAACCACCCCAACACTTAGTGGTTTAAAACAACAACAATCATTCTTCTGCTCAGGAACCTGCGATTTGGCAGGACTCAGCAGGGATGGCTCATCTCTGCTCCATATTGCACGGACCTTCTGTTAAGGGTTATGGAAAAATTGGGGCACAGATAGCATTGATGGTTGCACAGCACAATATGATTATTAAAAAAAAGAGAGAGAAAGAACGGTCAGGGAAAGCCTCACTGCAAAGGTGACACTTGAGCAAAGACCTGAAGGAGGTGAGGAAGCAAATTATGCAGGTGGCTGAGAGAAGAGGGAATGGCATATGCAAAGGCGCTGAAAAAGCGGCGTGCCAGCAGGGTCAAGGAACAGTGGCCAGTTTGACTCAAGAGGAGTGAGAGAGGGCGTCTGGCCCGTACAGACTCCTCCAACCTCATCGCCTCCTCCACGCTTCAGCTTTCTCTCAAATTTTAGAAGTCACTAGGCTCCCCCTGCCTCACCTGCCTGGGTTCCTTCTAGAGACCAGGCCACAGCAGCCTGCATTCTATGCTCCTGAGGCTCCTGAGGCCACACTCTTGTGGAACTTTCCAAAATTTATGCTTAGACATTTGAGATTACCTGCTTAATGCCCATCTCCTCCACTGTACAGTCAGCTGCCTGAGCAGAAGGCCAGAGTCTATTTCTTGGATCCCTCTGTCTGCTGCATCCAGCACAAAGTCTGACACATAATCAGGCTCAATAAATGTTTACTGAATAAATGAACCCCAAGCAAATTGAGGAAGGACACTCGGGATGAGGTCAGATGTGCCACCTACCTCTCCAATTTGAGACTCAGCCTCCATGCCACCTTCTCAAGAAACCCTCCTTGTCGCCCTTCAGACTGGGTCAGCCCCTCTGGTAATGGTTGTCTCAGCTTTCAGCTCAGCATACTTTTCCCTAATAGCACGTATGGAAGTGATAATTAGTCATTCGTGGACTCATCTATTTAGCATCTGTCACACCTGCTAGTCTGGAACATAATAGCTCTAGTGTTCTAGGAGCTCTAAATGACATGCAGGTATCTTCATAATCACCCTTACAAGGTATTACCCTATTTTTTACACAAATAACATTTGCCTTCTATGTTTGTTTGTCAACTGCGTCCTCCCGCTGCAAGGTAGTGAGGTATTTTCGTAAGCACCACTATGCCAATTTGTTTTACATTTTGCTGTGAAGAAATTAGCATAGTGCACTTACAAAAATACCTCATGGGGAGGAGGGTGCGACTGGCAAACAAATGTAGAAGGTGCACTTTATTTGCACAAAAATATGATATTATTCCCATTCTACAGAGAGGGAAACTGACAGAGAGATCAAGTAGAAGGCAGTTCAGCCATTAGATGGCTGAGTCAGGATTGGAACCCAAGGCAGCTGACCCCAGAGGCTGTGCCTGTGACCATTGCTCCACATGGGCTCACTATACTGTCTCAAGGGCAGGCCCACACCTGTCCTGTTCACTGATAGACCCTCAGCACCAGACACTAGCCTGGCACAAAGAACCTATATGATAAGTAGTGGCAGAATGAACAAGTGACTGGCTGAATGAAACAAATGGGAGGCCAAGCTGAGCGATGGCTAAGACACATTTTAAGGGCTTGGCCTCATTTCTTTGTCCTCTCCCCGCCCAGGGGTCAAAGTCACTGAGGTGGACTGGCAGCAGCAGAGGAATGGCGCTGCCCACCACACCCAGGAGTTCCCCGGCCCCTATCTGGTGGTCCGCAGGGGCCAGATGTTCACTATCACAGTGAATTTCAGCAGAGCCTTGGAGAGCCAGGAGACCCTCATCTTCACGGTGGAGACAGGTAACTATGCCTTGCAGCACCCCCTGCTGGCCTGCAATCGGAGAGACTTATCTTGTGACCCATCACCCAAGACACTGTGTCACCAGTCTATCGCAGACACTAGGGAAAGCTAGTCCCTGTAGGCAGGCTAGGCCTCAAACCCTGGAGGCTTTTTTTCTTTTTTATTGTTGTAGTTTAAGTGAAAGTTTACAATTCAAGTTAGTTTCTCATACAAAAGTTTATACACACATTGTTATGTGACCCTAATTGCTCTCCGTATACTGTAACAGCACACTCCTCCTTTCCACCCCTGATTTCACATGTCCATTCAATCAGCTCCTAACCCTCTCTGCCTTCTCATCTCACCTCCGGACAGGAGCTGCCCATTTAATCTCATGTATCTACTTGAGCTAAGAAGCACACTCTTCACGAGTATCATTTTATGTCCCATAGTCCAGTCCAATCTGTCTGAAGAGTTGGCCTTGGGAATGGTTTTAGTTCTGGGTTGACAGAGAGTCTGGGCCCATGCTTTCTGGGGTTCCTCCAGTCTCAGTCAGACATTAAGTCTGGTCTTTTTACTAGAATTTGAGTTCTGCATCCTACCCTTTCCCTGCACCCTGGAGGCTTTTGATGACAGCTTTCCAGGGATGGATGAGATGAGCTCTCTGGAATCCCATGAACTACAGGGAAGCTAGGGCTCTGGGAGGGCATGAAAAATCACTGGGAACTTTGGGAGTCCAAGCTTATCTTCACTTTCCTGGCTAGACATAAGCCAGAACTTTGGTTTCAAAGGATCCTCTCACTTTCTCCTTGGTGCAGGAAGGGCGGGGAGTCAGGACAGCAAGGTGTATCCTGCTCAGCCACTCACCTCTCATACTTTGGTCAAGGCTCTCCGCATCAGTCTCCCATCAGTTCAGGGGGGAAGGTTGGACTTCCAGGCCTGCAGCTTCTCCACTTCTCTGGAGCTGGATTTCCCAGGTATCGCTGGGTCTTCTGAACCCCTTTCCTCTCCACCAGGACCCCAGGCTTCTGAGGCCCTTCACACCAAAGCTGTGTTCCAGACATCGGAGACGGAGGCCGGCACTGCCTGGAGAGCCATCCAGGAAGCTCAGAGTGAGAACACCCGGACTGTCAGCCTCACCAGCCCTCCTGATGCTGTCATTGGCCTCTACTGGCTAAGTGCCAGTGTCTCCTCCCGCCGCAAGCACAGCAACAGGAAGCTGGGCGAGTTTGTTCTCCTTTTCAACCCGTGGTGCCCAGGTAGGAGCTGCCGACCCGAGGCAGAGATATATATTTCTGGAAGCTGTTCGCAGAGGCAGGCCTGCCTTTGCAGAAGCTGAAGGGGCTTCAGATGGCAGGTTAAGGTGCAGGGAGGTGAATGCCAAGAGCTGGGCCAGAGCCTGCCTTAGGCAGTGTTAGGCACTGGGTAGAGAAGCCTGGCAGCAGGTGCTATGAAGGAGCCATGCGCGGGGTAGGGAAGAGGGCTGGAATCTAGTATGCGGAGGCCGGTGTGCAGTGAGGGTGCCAGATGGCCAGGAGAGGCCAAGGAGTGGGTAAGAGCCTGGGTTTTGGAATCAGACAGACCTTGATTTAGTCACAGCTCTGCGAAGTTACTTCCCTTTCTAAGTCTCAGTTTGTTCATCTGCAATATGGGGATAATAACAGTGCCTGCCCCATAGGATTATGGTGAAAATTCATAGAGCTAATGCTTGCGAAGCACAAGGTACATTGTAAGGCCTCAGTAAATGGTAGCTGGGATCATATTAATAATAGGAAATTTCCTTATTAATACTTAAGAAATACGAGGCTGCCATTGGCATCAAGGAAGTTCACCCAAAAGTATCAGGACTCCTAAAATCTTTCTGTCTTGGGCTGAGTTGGGGTTGGTCCCTTCCTGGGGAGATACCACCCCACGGGGTGTGATGAGGGATCAGGGGCTTGGCAGGGTTGTCTCCTTCTGCCCCGTCAGCCTCCGGGCGCTGTACTGCCACTTTCCCCTGATGCAGCCCCTTCCCCAGGCCACCAGGGCCAGAGCCCCAGCCCATGAGGGGCCTGATAACTGCGTTTCAGAGGATGACGTGTTTCTGGCCTCGGAGGAGGAGCGACAGGAGTACGTGCTCAACGACAGTGGGATCATCTTCCGAGGCGTGGAGAAGCACATCCAAGCCCAAGGCTGGAACTACGGGCAGGTCTCCAGGGGCACAGGCCAGACAGGGTGCAGGCTGGGTGGTGAAGTCAGCCAAGGGGACCTCTGTCTGCTCACTTCTCCCTAGACAGGCACAAGCTGAGCTGACTCATAGCACAAATACATTCATTCGTTCATTTATTAACTGTGTCAGGGCCTGTGCTGAGTCCTTGGGAGAAGAGGCACTGTGGATACAGTCTGGAAACAGAATAGTTCAGTTCTATTGTGGACGGATAAATAGCTTAGATCAGAGATCTTCAAACCTTAGAAGGCATCAGAATCCCCTGGAGGGCTCATTAACAGTGACTGCTGGACCCCACCCCAAGAGCTGCTGATTCAGTAGGTCTGAGACAGGTCTAATAATTTGTATTGCTAACAAGCTCCCAGGTGATGCTGATGCTGCTGGTCTGGGAGTCCGCTTTGAGAGCCACTGGCTAAGATAAATACAGTTCAAGGTGCGATGGGGAGGGAAAGTGGTAGAGATGGGAGTAAAAGGAGTTCGGAAGAGGGTAAAAGCAAATTCCACCTGGGGACCGGAAGATATTGGAGTTAGGTCTCCAAAGTTGGGCAGGATCTGGACGGTCAGAGGAAAGAGCAGACACAGCAGCGTGGAGGTGGGAAGTGTGGGTGCCATCTGAGGTTCTGCTAAAGAGGTTCTGTCTGCCTGAGCCCAGGTGCCCAACAGGTAGGGATGTAGGACCTCAAACAAACGTCAGGCTGAGCAGTTTAAGCATTGCCCTGAAGGCCAGGGATTGAGCATTTGGGGCTCAGGACTGAGCAGAGATGCTATGCTAGACAGTTTAGGGTCCAGCTAAGGGTTAAATACTATTCATTGCCCACTGGATCCTAGACCTTCCAAATTTTGAGAGATCACCAATCTTCATTTTTATGTAAAAATCCCCCAGTTTTTTTAAACTAATTCAAATCTTTTTGAAAACATCAAGTAGACCAAATGAGCATATTGGTGAGGTGGAGTTTTTGTGACTTTACTGTGGGCAATGGGGAATCATGTAAGATTACTGAACAGGGAGGCGCATGCTTAAGGTTGGGCTTCTGGTCCCCAGTTGACTCTGAGTATGGGTTTCTGAGACTTGCTGACGCTCTGTCTGTGATGTCCCTGGGGGTGGAGTTCAGGTGAAGCCTCCATGCTGATGCAAGTGACTCGGTGAGGGTTGTGTGAGGGTCTAGGATATGGGCAAGGTGCTGGCCTCTAAGCACAGCCTTTCTGGGAAGCAGTTTGAGGAGGACATCCTGAACATCTGCCTCTCCATCCTGGACCGAAGCCCCAGTCACCAAGACAACCCAGCCACCGACGTGTCCCGCCGCCATGACCCCATCTACGTCACCAGGGTCATCAGTGCCATGGTGAGGCGCCCCCCGCTGGCTCTTCAAATTCTCTCCCAGGGCCACACCCTATGATTTTTCCCAAGGCACCCCTCTTTTGATGCTCTATTGCTATGTAGCAAACCACTCCAAAATTCAGTGACATAAAACAACCATTTATTAAGCTTATAATTTTGTAGATCAGAAACTTGGGCAGGGCACCATGAAGATAGTTTGTGTTTGCTCCAAGATGTTTTGGCTGGGTGACCTGAATGGCTGCAGATGCCTGGGTTGGTTTGATAGGGACCATATATCTGGGACCTTGGTTCTGGCTGTTGACGCTTCCTTGATTCTCTTCCATGTCATATCTGATGGAGCTGGAATATCCAAGATGGCGCTCATGACTGGCACCTGGCCAGAGATGTCTGGGGCTGTCCAGGCATTGTTATTTCTCTCCATGCAGCCTCTCCAGGTGGTTAGCTTAAGCTTCCTCACAGCATGGCAGTCTCAGGGTAATCAGACTTCTTACATGGTAGCTGGGGCTACCATGTGATTGTTCCAAGAGAGAGGGAGTGGGCTCAGGTTCATAAGGCCTGGGCTTAGAAACTGGCAGCATCACTTCCACCATAACCATTGGTCAAAGAAGCTACAGTCAAGCCCAGATTCAAGGGGAAGGGACATAGAACCACCTTTCCATGGGAGAAGCTCCATCTTTAACTGCTCACACTCCTCAGGCCACCATGCGTCCTCCTTGAAAGGGAGCCAGAGGGCCTACTAGCTCTCTCTATCACAGGCAAGTGTCAAGGTCAGGGATGGTTACCTAAGACTCTAAAAATGGACAAATTTGCATTTCGCATATTTGATACTCTCAATTCCTCAAGACCTCACAGAAATGTTGGAGCAGATATCATCAAAAGTAGTGACCAATCCAAACAGTAGAGCATTACAGCCCCGTGTACAACAGTCCAGGCTCCCAAGTCAAAGTCCCAAATTATGGGTCACTTTTTTATTAACTTGCAGTGTGATTTTGGACAAGTCCCTTAAACCCTCTGAATCTCAGTCTTCTCACCTGAAAAAAAGAGGCGGGGGGACCAACAGAACCTAAATCATAGACTTAAACAGGTAATCTAGTGTACACGAAGTCCTTAGGACAGTGCTGGCACTTAGTAAGCATTTAATAAATGTTAGCTGTTTCTGTAGAACTATACTGGCGACAGTTTCAACAGGTAGATCATTTAAATCAGGAAATGCTAAAATTGTACAACAGAGGATCCAAGTAGAAAATAATTGAAAAAGGTAAATGGTACCAAAAAAATAGGCATTTGAAGGCAGCCAAAAAACCAAAACCAAACCCGTTGCTGTCCATTCTGACTCATAGCGACCCTATAGGACAGAGTAGAAACTGCCCCATAGGGTTTCCAAGGAGCGGCCGGTGGATTCAGACTGCTAACCTTTTTGGTTAGCTGCAGAACTCTTAACCACTGCGCCACCAGGGCTCCAAACTGTGGTTAGATGCCACAAAGTAGGTGGCAATGCCTTAATCATATGCATGCTGTAAGGCCTGAGGGCCCCTTCCACCTTTATCAAGAGGAGTGGTAATTTTCTCAACTTTCATACAGAACTTGAAGGCAGCAGAGGCCCCCAATTTTCAGGCAATTTAAAAATAAGGGGTAGGCCAAATCACTGGGTGGTCCAAAGCTGGAGATGATTTTCCAGTGGTGAAGCTTCTGGAGGGGGAGCCCTGTCTGGTTGTGGACCGTGCCCTCCTCTCCCAGGTGAACAGCAACAATGATCGAGGCGTGGTCCAAGGCCAGTGGCAGGGCAAGTACGGCAGCGGCACCAGCCCACTGCACTGGCAAGGCAGTGTGGCCATTCTGCAGAAGTGGTTCAAGGGCCGGTACAAGCCAGTCAGATACGGCCAGTGCTGGGTCTTCGCTGGAGTCATGTGCACAGGTACCCTGGAAATAAGGTCCCGCATCCCCCCCAGAGCCTGCCCCATGTATTTGCATAGATCAAAAATCCATTTTCCTTTATCTGTGATGGGCAAATGGAAATCTGGCTGATGATAAGAGAAACCAAATAGTTCATTCACATGGTTTTTGATCTTTTGAGGTCCCACTTCCCTCTGCCTCTACCTCACTGTGTCCCCTTGGGTGAGCCCTTTGAACCCCTAGGCCTTAGGTTCTCCTCTGGAAAATGAGCAGGTTCTAGTCTATGACCTCCATGGTCTGCCAGCGTCAGTTTGTCTATTCTACCAGGGGTGGTGGTAGTGTCTCCAGAAGACCTCTGAGAGGGTACACAGGAGAGAGTAGATGGAAGGCTCAGCCTGGCCAAAGCAGACAGACCAGTGGAGACAGGGAGAGACTTTGGCCTGAAATGAGGTGATGCCTACTGCGGGAGGCCCCTCTCCCTGGGTCTGGTGTCCTGGCCTGCTCCTGGAGCCGCCCTGGCCTCCTGCCCTTCAGTCCTTAGGTGCCTGGGGATCGCCACGAGGGTTGTGTCCAACTTCAACTCAGCCCACGACACGGACAGGAACCTGAGTGTGGACAAATACGTGGACTCCTTCGGCCGGACCCTGGAGGACCTGACAGAGGACAGCATGTGGTGGGCTGAGAGGCCGGGCCGGGGCTCCCCGAGGCCCTGCAGTTGTGGCAGGGCCTTGTCTTCCATCACAGCCGGGGAGGGGCTGACCCAGACCTAGAACCCCACTCTGCTGCGTCGGGGCCAGTTCTGGGAGGAATGAGAGGCGCCCTGTGGAGTGGAAGGGGAGGGGTCGCGAGAGACAGGACTCCTCTTCTGAGATGTAGAGGGAGTCTTTGGACACACGACTCAGAGATCAGGAAGGGGCCCAAGATTTGATTGCTTTGAACCTCCAATTCTGCAGTCTGCACCCTGTGGGGATCTGAGCCCTCCTCAAGATTTCTGTGCCTTCCTGGGGGCTTCGTTCCACATAGTCACCTCTGTATTGGGCTCCTGCTCCCACATGTGCTGCCTGGGCTCTGTGCTGTGCTCCCTGGGTGGGAAACAACCTCCTCCCTCAGTTAAAACAAACCAAAACTCTTCACACAGAGCATTAAGAGTTCATTTTAATTTAATTTTTAAAAACAGGAAATTAATTCATGTGAGTTAATATTTAAAAGGTACAAAATGGGTTACGGTAAAAAGTCTCCCTCCCACCCAGTTCCCCAGGCACCTTATCCTCCTCCCCAGAGACAAAATATGACTAACTTCCCACATAGCCTTTCAGAGAGAGGCTCTACAGATAAAAGGACATGTGTTTATACAGCTCCCCTCCCCACTTTTACCTGGTAGCATAATGTCAATCTGTTCTTGCTTGTATATTTAGCAATTCCATATCAGTATGTAAAGAGATTCTTTATTTTGCATAGTGTTTAAAGTATTAATAATAACACCATGCACAATGAGCACCGAGTCTGAGAGGCCCAGTCCTAAGTACTATTCATATATTAACTCATATATCCCTTCAAACAACCTTATGAGCAAGTTAGTATATTCTCTCTTTTATAGATGAAGGAACTGAGGTGTAGAGAGGTTAAGGAACTTGTCTAAGGCCACACAGCTAGTGAGTGGAAGAGCAGGGTATGAATCCATTCCGCCTCTCAGTTGTATGGGGAAACCATCATTTATTTAACCATCCGGTATGGATGCACATTTGTGTTGCTTCTGAACGTTTGCTTTTACAAACAAGGCTTCACTGAATAACCTTGTCTGAATGTCTCTTCACACACAGGCAAGTCTGTCACACAAGCAATTTTTCCGTAGGGTCAACTTCCTAAAGATCAGAGCAGACGGTAGACGGCATACACTGCAAACATACAGACAGCCTCAGCATCCCTATTCTTACAGTGTCCTTCAGCCACCCTCAAGGGAGCATGCCCAGGCATCTTTTCCTGTACCCGGTCTCCAGCCTCATACAACCCCTCTGCTCCTCTCTTCTTCCCTCTACATCTCCTCTCCTTTGTTCCCATCACTAGGAGCACCCCCCAAACACACACACACACACACACAGATTCTTCTCCTTCCCTCATGCAGAACGGACAGACATTCCTTTTTGATGCTGGCATCTCTGTCAACACCCAGGTTGACAGTGGCCTCCCATTTTCCCAAACACAGTTCCCTCCCTAAGAGGAGTTCTGAGGCCAGCTGTAAAGATGCAAAGTCAGGCAAACTGGGAATCAGGCTTCTCTCTGCTGTTTCCTTACTGCGTGACTTTGTACAAGTGGTGGCACTTTCCCTAGTCTCATATTCTCATCTTTAACACAGAAATTTTAAAATAAAACCTGAACTCCTTACCAAGGCCTACAGAGCTGCATAATCTGAAGCCCACCCACACTTGTCCTACCCCAAAGATACTTACATACTTCCTGTTCCTTGAACATTCTAAGCCTTTTCTGGTCTAAGGACCTTTGCACATGCTGTTCCCTCTGCCCAGCATGCTGTTTACTCTCCTTATAGCCACACACAGAATACAAGGCACAGGGTGGCGCTCACTAGGAACTCCCCCTCCTTTGGGCTTCTGCGCTCACCCTCGGCCACCCTGCCCTTCCTCCCCCTCTGGCAGGAATTTCCACGTCTGGAACGAGAGCTGGTTTGCTCGGCAGGACCTAGGCCCCACTTACAATGGCTGGCAGGTTCTGGATGCGACCCCCCAGGAAGAGAGCAAAGGTACAGGATGAGAGGGGGTTCCCAGATCCCTGATCTTCCCCACCCACACTGCTCATGCCCACCTCTCCTGCCCAGGAGTGTTCCGGTGTGGCCCAGCCTCAGTCACCGCCATCCGTGAGGGCGACGTGCACCTGGCCCACGATGGCCCCTTTGTGTTTGCGGAGGTCAACGCGGACTACATCACCTGGCTCTGGCACGAAGACGAGAGCCGGGAGCGTGTGTACTCGGACACGAAGAAGATCGGAAGGTGCATCAGCACCAAGGCAATGGGCAGTGACTCCCGCGTGGACATCACAGGCCTCTACAAGTACCCGGAAGGTAAGGACAACATGGTGGCCTCTGGCAGCCTCCCCAAAATGGCGCGTCTACCCAGGGTTAGGGAGGTGGGCAGGCTCTTTCAAAAACGCTGTGATGGTGATAGCAGCTTCCGTTCAGCATTGTCTTTCAGCTTCGAGCCAACTGCTTTGATTTAGGTTACATTAATAGTTTCCTCTGTTAGCTAAGTACCTCTTCTGTGTTAGATTTCCCACATATAATAATAATAGCTACATTTCCTTGAACATTTATGTGCCATGCATTGTATTAGGTATATTCACATATGATAATAATAATTACTACTAATAATAATGGTGATGGCAGTAGTAGATATTATTTACTGAACACCTAGGATACACTGTGCTAGGAACAGCTCATAATAATAATAAGTATAGCAGCTCCTGTTTATCTGCCAGGGCCTGTGCCATAGTCATGAAATTATGGTCAACAGTTTATTGAAGAGCCCATGCTTGTTGGGGTATAAAAACAAAACAGCTGTATTTTATTCCAGTAGCTACCTCCAACTATGTATTTTAAATGTCTCCTTTTCCTAGGATGGAAAAAAATATTTCATGCAAATAATAAGCAAAGAAGAACTGGGTTGGCTATATTAATATCAGACAAAATAGATCAACCTTAAGTCAAAACCTGTTAGACTGACCAAAAAAGGGAGAAGACTCAAATCACTAAAATCAGAGGGGACATCTCTACCAACCTTACAGAAATAAAAAGGATTACAAAGGAATATTGTGAACAACTCTATGCCAACATATTAAATAACTTAGGACAAATTCCTAGAAAGACACGAATAACCAAGACCATTTCAAGAAGAAATAGAAAATCTGAATAAACCTATAACAAGTAAAGAGATTGAATTAGTAATCAAAAAATTCCCCACAATGAAATGACCAGGCCTAGATGGTTTCACCACTGAATTCTGCCAAATATTCAAAAAAGAATTAATACTAATCCTTTATAAACTCTCCCAAAAAATAGAAGAGGACACTTTCCAACTCATTCTATGAAGTTAATATTACCATGATACCAAAACCAGATGATAACATCACAAGAAAACTACAGACCAATAATCCTTATGAATACAGAAGCAAAAATCCTCAACACAAATACCGGCAAACTGAATCCAGCAACACAGAAAAAGGATTATCTACAACGACCAAGTAGGATTTATCCCGGAAATACATGGTGGGTTTAACATCAAAAATCAATTAATGAAATGCCCCATATCAACAGAAAAAAGGACAAAATTACACTGTCATCTCAACAGACACAAAAAAAGTTTTTGAAACAATCCAACAATTCTTTATGAGAAAAACACTCAACCAATTAAGAATAGAAGACAAATTCCTCAATCTGGTAATAAACAATTATGAAAAAGCCATGCTAATATGCTTCATGGTGAAACATTGAACGCTTTCCCCCTAAGATAAGGAGTAAGACAAAGATGTCCACTCTTGCCACCTTCATTCAACATTGTAATAGAGCTACTAAACCCATTGCCGACAAGTCAATTCCAACTCATAGCAACCCTATAGGACAGAGTAGAACTGCCACATAGGGTTTCCAAGGAGCAGCTGGTGGATTCGAACTGCCAACCTTTTGGTTAGCAGCCAAGGTCTTAACCACTGCACCACCAGGGCTCCCAATAGAGGTACTAGCCAGGGAAATTAAGCAAGAAAATAAATAAAGAATTTCTGGATTGGAAAGGAAGAGGTAAAGCTATCTCCATTTGTACATGACAAAATCTAGTATATATAAAATGGTAAGGAAGCCACTAAAAAGCTATTAGAACCAATAAATGTGTTCAGCTAGGTTGCAGAATACAAAAATTAATTGTATTTCTATATACTAGCATAACTAATCCAAAAATGAATTTTTTTTTAATTCCATTTACAGCAGGATCAAAAAGATAAAATACTTAGGAATCAATTTAACAAAAGAAGACAAAGACTTGTACACTGAAAGCTACAAAATGTTGAAAGAAATTAGAGAACACCTAAATGAATCTGCTCCTTGGAAACATTATGGGGCAGTACTACTCTGACCTATAGGGTTACTGTGAGTCAGAATCAACTCAACGGCAACGGGTTTGTTTTGTTTTGTTTTGTTTTTTAAATGAAAGGACAGACATCTCATGTTCAACGATTGGAAGACTTGATATTGTTAAGATGATAAAAATACCCAAATTGACCTATAGATTCATTAAATCTCTATCAAAGTTCCAGCAGTTTTTTTTTTTCTTTTTTGCCAAAATTGACAAACTGATCATAAAATTAATTTGGAGATGCAAGTGACCCAGAATATCTGTCTTAGTCATCCAGTGCTGCTATAACAGAAATACCACAAGTGGATGGCTTTAACAAAGAGAGATTTATTTTCTCACAGTCTAGTAGGCTAGAAGTCCAAATTCAGGGTGTCAGCTCCAGGGGAAGGCTTTCTCTCTCTGTCGGCTCTGGAGGAAGGTCCTTGTCATCAATCTTCCCCTGGACTAGGAGCTTCTCTGCACAGGAACACCGGGTCCAAAGGATGTGCTGTGCTCCCAGCACTGCTTTCTTGGTCGTATGGGGTCCCCAACTCTCTGCTTGCTTCCCTTTCCTTGTATGTCTTGAGAGATAAAAGGTGGTGCAGGCCACACCCCAGGGAAACTCCCTTTACATTGGGTCAGGGATGTGACCTGGGTAAGGGTGGTGTTACAACCCCACCCTAATCCTCTTTAACGTAAAATTATAATCACAAAATGGAGGACAACCACAGAATACTGGGAATCATGGCCTAGCCAAATTGAGACACACATTTTCTGGGGGACATAATTCAATCCATGACAATATCTAAAACAATCTTGAAAAAGAACAAAGTTGGAGGGCTTATACTTCCCAAATTCAAAACTTACTACAAATATACAGTAACTGGGACAGTGAAGTACTGGTGTAAGAATAGACATATAAATCAATGGAATCGAATTGAGAGTTCAGAAATACATTCTTACAGTTATGTTCAATTGATTTTGACAAGGGTGACGACAATTCAATGGAGAAAGAATAATAGTCTTTTCAACAAATGGTGCTGGGATCACTGGATAGCCACATACAAAAGAATGAAGTCGGATGCTTACCTCACACCATACACAAGAATTAACTCAAAATGCATCATAGACCAATATGTAAGAGCTAAAACTATAGAACTCATAAAAGAAAACGGGTAAATCTTTGTAATCTTGGGCTAGGCAAAACGTTTTTAGATACAACTTCTGGGTGGTTTCAAACCACCAGTCTTTCAGTTAGTAGCCCAATGCTTAACCATTTATGACACCCAGGGACTCCTCATTAGTCATTAGGGAAATGAAAATCAAAACCACTTCAATGTGATACCACTTCACACCTACTACGATGTCTATAAATGAAAAGAGAGACAATAATAAGTGTTGGTGAAGTTGTAGATAAACTGGAACCCTCATACATTGCTGATGGAAATGTACAATGGTGAAGCAACTTTAGAAAATACTTTGGCAATTTACAGTTTAAAAATGTTGAGCATAGAGTTACCACGTGACCCAACAAGTCCACTCACAGGTATATACTCAAGAGAAGTGAAAACATACATCCACTCAAAAACTTGTACATGAATGTTTATAGCAACATTATTCAAAATAGCTAAAAAGTAGAAACAAATCAAATGTTCATCAATGGATAAATAAAATGTGGTTTATCCACACAAACCTATTGCCGTCGAGTTGATTCTGACTCATAGCGACCCTATAAGACAGAGTAGAACAGCCCCATAGGGTTTCTAAGGAATGGCTGGTGGATTTGAACTGCCGACCTTTTGCTTAGCAGCCTAGCTCATAACCACTGCACCACCAGCGCTCAGTTGAAATACTATCTGTCAATAACAAGGAACGAAGTTCTGGTACGTGCTGCAATGTGAATGAACCTTGAAAACATTACAGTAAATGAAACATCTAGTCACAAAAACCACACGTTGTATGATTCCCTTTATATGAAATGTCTAGAATAGACAAATTAGAAATTTGAAATTATGAATTTTATTAGTGGTTGCCCAGGGCTGGGGGTGGGGTGGGAGGGAATGGGAAGTGACTACTAATGGTTATGGGGCTTCTTTTTGGGTTGGCCAAGATGTTCTAAAATTAGATCGTGGTGATGGTTGCATGACTCTGTGAATATACTAAAAAACATGAATTGTATGCTTTCAGTGAGTGAATTCTATGTCCATACAACATGAGATGTTAAGTAACTTTTGTGTCCACATGAATCCCTTCAGGTCAAGGTCATATTTTACTAGTGTCCTAGTGAAAACATTAGACTGATGCTCCACTAGAAATTAAAATAAGAGTTTTATTGAAGGAAAAAGAAAATTAAAATCATTCTGCAAAATGGAGAGACACACAGACAGTCAAACAAGAGGCTGGAGCATGTGTTCTAGCTTGCAGGAAGAGCGGTGAGATATTTATCAGTCACAGCAACCAAGGCAAATGGTTTCACATCAAGGGGAGTACAGGGGAAGGAAGGAAAAGTTTACAAGGGATTGTCAAGTTACAAACTTTCCTAACATAGATTTCTAGCCTAACATCAATCTCTTATTTCCCAATACAAATTGACTAAAGCAATATTTCTAAAGCTAGTCATGTAAACATTCCTAATGTGGGGGTTTAGTGATTGATTGTAGGCAGGGTCAACCCTAGTTGGAGTCCTTGAAATGTAAAAGTTGACCATTTGGTTAGGAAGGAGATTAGATCAGCTCTAACTTGAAGCCTTTTGAAATGTAAACATTGCCCATCCAGCTAAGAGGGAGTGAGTTAGGGCCTAGGAATTTGCTGAAAGCAGTTAAGATAGCAAGATTATTTACATAAACTAAGGCCTAGATCTCTACACTCTTTGTGTCACAAGCAATCAACACTTTCACAGGAAGCCAACTTGTCTTTTATAGAAGGCAGAGGCAGGCTTCAAACCTAGTTGCAGCTTAGTTTAATTTCTTTTTCCTTGCCATCGAGTTGATTCCAACTCATAGCGACCCTATAGGACAGAGTAGATCTGCCCATGGGGTTTCCAAGGAGCGGCTGGTGGATTCAAACTGCCAACCTTTTGGTTAGCAGCCGAGCTCTTAACCACTGTGCCACTAGGGCTCTGAATTTAAAATAGACCTTCAGTTTAGGTCTAGGATAAACATTTCGATCATACCAAGCAGCCCCAGTTTTAAGGTTTGCTTATTCATTAGGAACTTTGGGGAAAATGTTTGGGAAAGAGTGATGTGGGAGAAGCTGAAAATCTAAGTAGGGAAGTGGAATGATCAGAGTTGGATTTTGGAATGATCGGGGTGGAGGAAGGACTGGGTTGGAGGTGGGAGCTGGTGGCTGGCAATGGGGAGGCTGCTACCGCCGTCCAGGAGAGGGTAATGGTGGCTTGAGCATGAGTAGGGATGGGAGAACAGGGCAGATTCCAGAGATTAAGGAGGACTTGGTGACTGATCAGTTGTGGGTGGTGAGGGTGAGGAAGGAATCAAGGACACTCCCAAGTTTCTGGCTTGTACAACCAGGCAGATAGTGGAGCCATTTGCTAAGATGGGGAATGCTGTAGGGCAGAAGATGGCATCTTTTGTGGGATTTGAAGCACTTGTGGCCATCTGGCAAAGCTGACCAGTTGTATATATTGGTCTGGAGCTCAAAAGACAGGTCTGTGCTAGCAACAGGGAAGTTGAAGATCAAGGAGTCTAAACTCATGTCTTCAGGAGCCTTGCAGCAGACTTGGGCAATTACAGGGTGGAGACTGTGGAGAACCGGAGAGTACATTCCCTTCTGCAAGGGGTAGCACTCAGCTCTAGCCCATTATTACCATGTTGTTGTTTTGTGCCGTGGAGTCGATTCTGACTCATAGTGACCCAGTAGGACAGAGTAGAACTGCCCCGTAGGGTTTCCTAGGCTGAAATCTTTACAGGAGTAGTTCATCAAATCTTTCACAAGCCAAGTGGCTGAAGGGTTTGAACTGGTGATCTTTTGGTTAGCAGCTGAGCACTCAATCACTGTGCCACCAAGTCTCCTTTACTGGTATGTAGAGAGGTGGTAATGGAGCAGGATTAAGGCCCTGGAATTTGGAGCCAGCCTCCTTGGCTTCAAATCCTGTCTCCCTCATTTAAAGAACTGTGTGGCAAACAAGTTAACTTTACTTCTCTGTGCCTCTGGTTCCTCATCTGTAAAACAGGGGTGCTAATAGTCCCTATCTCCCAGGAGGAAAGAAACAGCACTTAATGTTGACCAGTGTGGCTGTGTCAGTATGGTGATGGGAACAGCCGTGCCAGGGAGCACTCATCACATATGCCAACTTACATGAAAGTGTTTTTAGCAAGTGTGGAGTTATGGCAGTTGATTATCATGAGGCAAGCTAGTTCAGGATGAAGGAGTTGACAATGGAGATAGAGAGAGCACTGAACCAAAGAACTTTATTAAAGCGAAGATGAGTACAATGTGCTGCAACATTAGAAGAGGGCGGTGTATGAGTCCAAGCGACCTTCCAAGTTTTAGAACTTAGAGAAAAACAGGGTTATGACATGGTAAGAAAATTTGGAAAGCTACATACAATGAAGTATGTCAGAAAACAGAGAATCTTTTTTTTCCTGTTTTTTTTTTTTTTTTGTACTATAGATGAGGATTTGCAGAGCAAATTAGTTTCTCATTAAACAGTTAATACGCACACACACAAAAAGAAATACCACTTAAAGCAATGGTGCCTGGCACATGTAAGTCTATAAAAGTCTTAGCTATTATGATTACATGAGACTTTCAGGCCCAGTTGTCACAGAACCTGGAAATCTGTATTTTTATGTGAAATTTCCTGACCTGCAGTTGTTGACAACTGATTAAAACATTATTTAAATAGTCTGAGAACCAAACACAATGATCTGAGGTCTGCATATGGCCCTTGGTATGCCAACGTGAGCCCTCGGACAGTGGTGGTAAATTAAGGTGGCGGGAGTAAGGATCTTGCCCAGAGAAGAGGGGAAAAGAGGGTAGATGGGAATGGGGCTGGGAGGAAGAGGAGGCCGGCTCTAAAGATGCAGGACGCCCTGCAGGGTCCAAGAAGGAAAGGCAGGTGTACAGGAAGGCTGTGAGGAAGCTGTTCAGCGTGGAATCCTGCGGGCGGAGAAACCGGATTCGCAGGGCCGGAAGGCGTGGTCTCTGGCGTGACGACCTCCTGGAGCCCGCCACGAAGCCCAGCATCACCGGCAACTTCAAGCTGCTGGAGCCACCTGTCCTGGGCCACGATCTGAGGCTGGCCCTGTGCCTGGCCAACCTCACTTCCCGGGCCCGGAGGGTCCGCGTCAACCTGAACGGTGCCACTATCCTCTACACCCGCAGGCCGGTGGCAGAGATTCTGCACGAATCCCATGCAGTGCAGCTGGGGCCCAAGGAAGGTAAGAACATCATCACCTTGTGAGACCTGCCCAACCCAGCCCCTTTTTCCAGAAGGCTGGCGTAGGGGGTGGGGTTCTTCAGGATCCTTCATTCCCAGGAAGGGAAGGGACATTCTTGAGCATTGTACTCAGTGCCTGGCCTGTGGAACTCTTGTCCCTACTTTCCAGATGAGAAAGCTGAGGCTCAGAGGGGCTAGGTAATGATAATAGTTGTTAAAAAAAAAAAAAATCAAAACTCAAGGAAATGGAAACGTAAGGTTTACTCTGAGCAGTTATTCTATATGCATATAGGAGACCATTATGATTCTAAAAAAACCCAAATGGCTCTATGCAGGCTAGTTACAAAGCCCATTGCCATGGAGTCTGTTACGACTAGGACAGAGTAGAACTGCCCCACGGAGTTTCCAAAGGGCAGCTGGTGGATTTGAGCTGCCAACCTTCTGGTTAGCAACCAGGCTCTTAACTACTGTGCCACCACAGCTCCAGGCTAGTTACAATGAAGCTTATAAAGGGAAGAGAAGGGAGACAGTAGAAAATCGACCGTTGGCTAATCTTAGTGACTGATTGAACTCTCCCCCCGCATCCCCTTACTGAGATCAGGTGATATCAGGTTACTAGGTGGTCCCTGGCCTGGCTGCCACTTCCCCCATTCATTTTCACAAATCTTTTAGTCCACAGGTTTTTGGAGCCCTGATGGCACAGTGGTTAAGAGCTCGCCTGCTAACCCAAAGGTTGGCAGTTCAAATCCACCAGCCATTCCTTGGAAACCCTATGGGGCAGTTCTACTCTGTCCTATAGGGTCGCAATGAGTCAGAATCGACTTAATAACAAGTTTGGTTTCGGAGGTTTTAAAATGTTAAAACGTACCTCATCTCTCAGGAAGCAAGGGGAATTACCTAAAGTTACGTCTTTTTGCATTAGATAAACTCTGATCTAGCTTATGGTTAACAAATGTTGTCACAAAGCAGTTTGCAAAGATTTAATCGCTGTGTTAAACTGGGCCTCAACTTCCTTATTATTGTTATTGTTGTGTGCATGGAGTCAATTCCCACTCATAAAACCAAACCGACTGCCTTTGAGTCAATTCCGACATGGGAACCCTGTAGGACACAGTAGACCTGCCCCATATGGTTTCCAAAGCTGTAAATCTTTACGGATGCAGACTGCCACATCTTTTCCTACTGAGCAACTGGTGAGTTCAAACCAGTGACCTTTCTGTTAGCAGTACAGTGCCTTAACCAATAAGCCACCAGGGCTCCTTCCGCAGTGACCCTATATAAGAAAGTAGAACTCCCCCCATAAGGTTTCCTAGGCTGTAATCTTTAGGGGAGCAGATTGCCAGGTCTTTTCTCCAAGGAGCAGCTGGTGAGTTTGAACTACCGAACTTTCAGTTTGCAGCCCAGCGCTTAACCATTGTGCCACCAGGGTTCCTTTGCCTTATTAACACTCCTTAAAGCCAGAAAAAAAAAAAAGAAGTTTTATAGTTTTACGATTTGGGGGTTGAGGCTTTTACTGTTAATTTTTGGTTTCGTGGGTAAGAAAAAACCCTTAAAATCAAAGTAAGATATCTGTTATTAATTTTTTTCTTCGACATAGTAATAAAAGAGTCCACAAATCATCTGGTGGCAAAGTAACCCAGTGGTGAAGCAGTTTGTTGCCTTTATTTATCCCAACTGGTATGGATACTTACATGCCAAGTAAACACCTGCTGGGAGCATTTCATAAAATATGGAATATGCCTTGTGTTACCTTTCTAAAATCCAAAAATTCTGGAACCACCTGGCTCCAGGTGCTCTGTATGAGAGGGGTGGGCTTGTAAGACATGTTTACTAAGTGTTTACATATGCCAGGCCCTGTCCTAAGAATTCTACATATAATGGCTCTAATCCCCCCAACCACCTTCTGCAAGGTATCAGTGGTAGTTCCATTTCTCAGAGGAGGAACTCACACCCAGAAAGGTAAAGTAACGAGTCCAAAGTGTCACACAGTCAGTGAGTGCATGTATCAGCAGGGCCCAAACCTAGGGAGTCTAATTCCTAACCCAGGGCACACAGTAGGGAAATGGCAAAGCCAGCATTCAAAGCCAAGGATGGTAAACCCCAGGGAACATTTACTCCTCTGATTCAGCTGCCTGTCTGCATGCTGTCAGCGGTCAGATTATGCCTAGTGGTACGTTTACCCAAAACTCACCATCTCTATTTCCCAGCAGAATAGGATGGCTTCAGCCCTTTTTGAAGGTTTTGCGTCATTTTAAGTGATCTTTTTCCAGCTGCTTTTTTTTTTTTTTTTTAATATTTCAAGGAATTTTTTCATGATCCTTGAACACATCCCATTCCGACTCATGCTCACGGTGACTCCATGTGTGTCAGAGTGCAGCTGTGCCCCATAGGGTCTGCAATGGCTGATCATTCAGAAGTAGACTGCCAGGCCTTTCTATCATGGTGCCACTGGGTGGATTCGAACCACCAACCTTTTGGTTAGTAGCCAAGAGCAAACCATTTGCACCACCAAGGGTCCCATAGCAGTTAATAAATGATTAACTAAATTCATTCCATTCTGTCATTGTCGCTTTCTCTTCCTGGTCTGTCTGTCTCTCTCTCTGTCTCTCTCTCAACTTTCATATACATTTCTGAAATCAAAGGATTTAATTAAACAAAGAAGTTGTTCCTCTGGACCAGTTTCTGGTAGGTGGAACTTGTATGTTTTGACACGGCATGAAAACACGTGAAGGTGGTGTCACACACGTTTTCATCTTGTCATTTATTTTTCACAAAATTTAAAACACAAAATAGCGCCTCATAACAAAATATGAATTAACATACACTTTTTCCTAATTTTTAGCAATTTTTTTACCTCTAAAAGTAATACATATTCATTAAAGATTTAGAAAGCACAAGGAAAAAAAGAGAAAAATCACCTATGATTCTACCGCCCACCTGCAAACTGTTAGCATGTTTTCCTTCCGATATTTTTATGCCTGTTTGCTTTTTGAAAAACATGGTTCAAATTATATTGCAAATAACTCATTAGTGCCTTGCTCTTTTCACATTACATCATAATTTAAATATTTTTATAAACACTTCATAAACATCTTAATAGATGTGTACTCTTTAACTAGGTAAATGGTGATACATTTTATGTTTTCTTTTGGGTGGTTATCAGCTTATTGCTGTTAATACTACCACTTGGTGCAAAAACATCTTGCTGTAAAAACTTCCTGTTTTTTTTTTCTTCTGGGTGTTGGTAAAAATGGCGTGGGAGTGTCTGACCTCCTCCAACCCCGCAAGGGGGAAGGAGAACCAAGATCAACAGCCCAAGGCTGACTCCCATGAGGTGGAGGCCAGACAAGCCTCCTCTCCTCTCTCTCTCTGCCATCTCTACTAATTCTAACACCAAATGTCCCTCACACAGCACTCTCTACTTCTCTGCTGGGTTCAATAATTCATTGCAATGGCTACACAGAACTCACAGACCATACTAACGATTATGGGGTTTATTAGGGAAGTAACACTTACAATTCAGGTTCAAGAACACTCAGGATGCAATACTTCATCAGGATAGTCTCTTCCCAGCTGTGCTGACAGGCACGCCTGTCCCTGGGCCTCAGTCTCTGCCCAAAGGCACTGAGCTTTCTCTCTCTGTGGGCCGGGAAGCTCATCTTGCCGTCTCCTGCTGCTGGCCTCTGCTGCTGGGTGTCTCCTGCTGGTCTCTCCTTCCTTGGTGGTGGTGAGCTCTCCTCTGCTCTGAATTGGCTCTCTTTTAAGGCAAAACTGACCAATCCCCTTGGTGGGCCACAATTATCTTATTTGCACAGCCCCGCCCAGTCACCTGGGTGGGAGTTGTAAGACCACGGAGAGACATGCCATACTAAGTAATTCTTCACACTGCAGTGTTGGACTATTTTGTTAGAATATATTCAAAGTGGAATTACTGGGCCAAATGGTATGACTATTAAAATATATAATTTTTTTTGAACGGTTAACAAATACACATGCTACAAGATCTAAAATGTACAAAAATTTGTTTAATGAAAATAGTTATTTTCACCTGGGTCCACCTGCCACCCAGTTCCACTCCCCAGAGCAACAGTGATATGAGTTTGTTGTGCATTCTTCCAAGTATTTTCTATTCATGTAAAGATTATATGTGCGTATATATATATCCAATAAATGCATATATTTATTTCCATTCACACCAGTTTACTTTTTTTCCCTTAAAAAATGTATCTTGGAGACCATTCTGAAAACTGTTTCATTCTTTTCTCCAACTTCATAGCATTCCACAGAATGGATGAACCGTGATTGATTTAACAAGTTCCTGATCCATGGACATTAGAATTGTTTCCATTCTTCTTCTCTTACAATGTTGTAGTAAATGCCCTTTACTTGTGTCATTTTGCACATCTCAGCGTACCCATAGGCTAAACAAGTTGCCATCAAATGGACTCTGACTCATGGCGACTCTGTGTATGTCAGAGGAGAACTGTGCTCCATAGGAGTTTCAATAACTGATTTTTCAGAAGTAGATCACCAGACCTTTCTTCCAAGGTGCCTCTAGGTGGACTCAAACCTCCAACTTTTCAGTTCATGGCTTAGTGCAGTTAATGGTTTGCACCACCTAGGGATTCCATAGGCTAAATTCCCATTATTTCCCGGACCAGAGGGTATGTGAGTTTGTTAACCTGCCCTCCTTCGTGATGGTTTCAATTTACACCTCCATCCACAACGTGTGGGGAGCCTGTTTCCCCACACCCTCTCCAGTAGTGTGTTATCGACCTTTTTTTTTTTTTCCTTTTACCAATGTGAAAGCAAAAACTGGTACCTCTTAATTTGAACTTTTCTTCTTATGTTCTATGAGGGTAACAATTTTTCACGTTTAAAAGCCACGTATTTGATTTCAGATTTCTGTGAACTTTATGTTCATATCCTTTGCCTATTTTTAAATGGAGGTTTTGGTCTTTTCTTACAGAAGAATTAAAAGAAAGCAAACCTTGGTGTATGATCTGAGTTGTATATTCCCTAAACCTGTTGCCATCAAGTTGATTCCAACTCATAGTGACCCTATAGGACAGAGTAGAACTGCCCCATAGGGTTTCCAAGGAGCAGCTGGTGGATTTGAACTGCCGACCTTT
>NW_004444040.1:901586-918071 GCF_000243295.1 Trichechus manatus latirostris
AGCAGCTGGTGGATTTGAACTGCCGACCTTTTGGTTAGCAGCCAAGCCCTTAACCACTGCACCACCAAGGCTCCTGCATATTCCCTTGCCCTCAATTTTCATTTGTCTTTTGATTTTGTTAATAGTATTTTTTTTATGTGCAGGATTTTTCTTTTTTTTTTAATTTGTATGGGTTTTAGGGTTTGGTGGCATATTTTAGAGGTCCTCCTCACTCTGTGCTTTTAAAACAACTGTCCCATTTTTTTCCTTAAAAACTTTTATGGTGACATAAACATCTTTTAAACTTTGGATTTTTAATGAGAAATTTCTTTCCAAAAAGTGTTGATTGCCATGTTAATTTTGGCTTCATCTTTGACAAGAAAAAAATGTTTATTTTTTATGTGATTAAATCTGTCCTACATTTTCTTTATGATTCGTACTACCATTTCTAAGCTATGAAAATCTTCTACCATTTTCTGAGATTTGATGTCATTCTGTTAGCTTCTCTGTGGTATGATTTTTCCCTTTTTTTCCTAAAGTATAATTTACATACATTAAAATTCACTTAGTGTAAAGGACTCCTGCTGGTCGGACAAATGCATACAGTCATGTAACCACCACGACAATCAAGATATAAAATAGCTCTATCACTACTCTTTGTATCAGCCCCTTCCCCTGCCCTCAGCCCCTGGCAACCTGTTCTCCATCGTTACAGTTTTGCCTTTTCCAGAATGTCATATAGAAATGGAATAGTACAGTATGTAGCCTTTTTAGTCTGACTTCTTTCACTTAGAATAATGCACTTGAGATTCATCCTTGTTGTGTTTATAGTTCGTTTCTTTTAGTGCTAAGTAGTATTCCACTGAATGAACGTACCACAGTTTATCCATTTACCTATTGAAGGTCATTTGAGTTGTTTCCAGTTTGGGGCTATTATGAATAAAGCCCCTATAAACATTTATATACAGATTTTTATATGAACACAATTTTTTATTTCAGTTGGGTAAATATCGAGGAGTGGAATAACTGAGTTATATGGCAGATGTAAGGAGCCCCGGTGGTGCAGTGATTAAAGTGCTTGGCTGCTAACCCAAAGGTCAATGGTTCAAACTCACCAGCAGCTCCACAGGAGATAAGACCTGGCAGTCTGCTCCTATAAAGATTATAGTCCAGGAAACCCTATGGGGCAGTTCTACTCTGACATATAGGATCACTACGAGTTGGAATCAACTTGACGGCACTCCAGCAACAACACGGCAGGTGTATGTTTAACTTTGTAGGAAACTGCCCAACTGTTTATCAAAGTGACTCTACCATTTACACTCTCATCAGCAATGAATGAGAGTTCCTGCTGCTCCACATCCTCGTCAGCACTTGGTATTGTCAGTTTTGTTCTGTTTGTTTTTGTGTTTTGTTTTTCTATTCTAATAGGGGTATAGGAATCATCGGGTGGAGCAAACAGTTAAGTGCTCGATTACTGGCCGAAAGGTTGGCAGTTCAAGTCCACCCAGATGTACCTTGGAAGAAAGCTGATCTGCTTCCGAAAAATCAGCCATTGAAAACCCCACGGAACACAGTTCTGACACAGATGAGGTCGCAGTGAGTCAGAGTCGACTTGACAGAAACTGGTTTGATTTTTTTTGGTAATAGGTATATATTAGTTGCCTTCAAGTTCATTCCAACTCATGGCAGCCCCATGTGTGCAGAGTAGAACTGCTCCATAGGGTTTTCAGGGCTGTGACCTTTTGGAAGCTGATCATCAGGCCTGTCTTCCAAGGCACTCCTGGGTGGGTTCAAATTGGCAACCTTTCCACTAGTGATCAAGCGCTTAACCATTTACACCACCCAGGCCCTTCAGTAGGTATGTTTTGTTGTTGTTATTGTTAGTTGCCATCAAGTCGATTCTGACTCACAACGACCCCCTGTGCATAGAGTAGAACCGCTCCATAAGCTTGTCAAGGCTGTGACCTTTCAGAAGAAGATCGCCAGTCCTATCTGCTGAGGGGCCACTGGGTGGGTTTGAACCGACAAACTTTCAGCTAGTAGTCGAGCACTTAACTGTTTGCACTACCCGGGTATATAAACCGGAAAAACCAAACCCACTGCGGTCGAGTCAATTCTGACTCATAGCGACCCTATAGGACAAAGTAGAACTGCCCCATAGGGTTTCCAAGGAACGCTTGGTGGATTCGAACCACTGACCTTTTGGTTAGCAACCGTAGCTCTTAACCACTAAGCCACCAGGGTTTCCACCCAGGTTTATAGTGGTATCTTAGTGTGGTTTTAATTTGCATTTCTTTAATGATTAATGATGTTCTACATCTTTTCGTGTGCTTATTTGCCATCCATATGTCTTCTTTGGTGAGTTGTCTGTTCAAATAGTTTGCTTAGTTTTTAACTGGATTGGTTGTTTTCTTATTCTCTCATTATTATTATTATTATTTATATATGCTGAATGCCAGTCCTTTATAAGATATGTGATTTGCAGATATTTCTCCCAGTCTGTAGCTTGTCTTTTTATTCTATTAGCAGTGTCTTTTGAAGTGTAGAAGTTCTGAATTTTGATGAATTCCAACTTCTGTGGTGTGATTTTAAAAATATATTGCATAGTTTAGTCAGTGATTCCAGAAACCTCTTTAAGGATGTCAGCATGATGGAGACCCCAGCTAGCGCCACGAATTGGAATCTCCAGGCAAGAGGTCCAGGAAACTGTATGTTAATAAACCAGAATGGGGTGGTTGTGATGCAGTTTGGGAAATGCTGCTGCTTAATCCAGCATGTCAGAAACAGGGTCTCGTTTGCCCTGCCTGCCAAGGGCCCTCTTTGCCCTGCACCTGCCTTTCCCTCAGACTCAGCAGAAAGATATGGATGAAGTGAGACTGGAAATATTATTGGTGTTTCATAAATTGGAATTTGTCATCAAGGTCATTGGAACTCCATGAAATTCTCTTCAACTGTAACAGCACAGAGGTATTAGGACGACTGGGTGATCTAGGGCTGCTCCCTTTAATCTCTAAGGCTCAGCTTTTTCGTCTATAAATAGAGATGATACTTTCTACCTCAGTGGTTCTCAAACCTTGCATGCATCAGCATCATCTGGAGGGCTTGTCAGAACACAGATTGCTGGGACCCACCCCATGAGTTTCTGATTCAGCAGGTCTGGGGTAGAGCCTGAGAATTTGCATGTCTAAAAAGTTCCTGGTGATGCTGATGCTGCTGGCCCCAGGCCCACACTTCGAAAACCACTGCTCTGCCACCATGGATTGTTGCAAGGAGTAAATGACATAAGATATATAAAGGTTTTTTCATATTTCCTACTACTAGTGAACATTTGAAGGTGACGATTGTATTATTAATATTATGAAAAATTGGGCATAATAATACTTATGGAGTTGTTGTGAGGATTAAATGAGTTAACCTACGCAAAGTGCTTCCAATGCCCAGCACCCTTTAAGCCCTCAGTAAAAGTTAGCTTTATAATTATTAATTATTGCTGTTGTTGTAAGGATTCTCCCAGCAATGACCTGTTGGACTAAGGAAGCCCATAAAACAAAGCAGAACTTTATTACATGGATCATCCTACTGGCATTCAGGAAGCACTTATTATGTACAAAGCCCTGGAACAGAGAGTGTGAGCCAAGTCCTTGCCCTTTAAGGACCCTGTTCACAAGTTGCAAACTCAGATGGCTTGAGAGGCAGGAAGGAAGCAGAAATAAAGGAAGCAGTGGTGGTAGGACAGTAGGGAACAGTAGGGCCTGGGGAAAAACAGAAGGGACACATTGCACCTGAAGGTACTTAAGAAAATACAGTGGTAAAAAAACAAATAGAGAGAGAAAGAGCCCTGGTGGCACAGTGTTTAAAAGAGCTCAGGTTGCTAACCAAAAGGTCGGGAGTTCAAATTCACCAGCTACTCCTTGGAAACGCTATGAGGCAGTTCTACTCTGTCCTATAGGATTGCTGTGAGTCGGCATGGACTCGACAGCAATGGGTTATATATATATGTATATATATGTATAGGACTGAGGATCACATATGGCTTTGTGGTAGCGACCCATGCTCACAAGAGGAGAAAACATAGGCAAGGTGTTTGTGGCTGATGAGAGGGAGAGAGAGATGACCAGGACCACAGGAGCTCAGAGGACAGAAGGCATGAGATCACTGGGTTGGGGGATTAGGGAAGGTCCTCCATGGTTGGTGGGGCTGACAAGGACTGGGCCTTCATGGAGGGGAAAGTTTAGAGAAGCGGAGAGGAAGTTGACCTGCTCACTGGATTGGAAGCTTGAGGCAGGCCTTTGGCCTCCCTCTTCTCTGTGCCTGGCACATAGTTTGTGCTCAATAAACACTTAGTGCCTGAACTCTTAAAGGGATAAATGATTGATGGACTGAGAGATTTCCACCTTGAATTACTAGGGAAATTTTAGACATTTCTCTAGGAGCTCTTAGAGAAATAATCCGGTGTCGTGGTACCTGACTTTTCTGAGTTTGAATCCCCCTCATCTTGGCTCCTTGATTTGCTTGCTGTTGAACTTTGGACAAGAAATCCCCTTCTCTGAGCTTCAGGTTTCTTCATCTGTGAACTGAGGATAATATTGCTTGTGTCAGGATGGTTGCAAGGACCAGATGATGTAGCCATTAGCTGGGTGTTTCCTTCCTTCTTCTGGGTACCATTGAAGAACACCGGACCCCTAACTCCCACCACTGCTTTCCCTTTCAGAGAAAAAGATCCCAGTCACAATATCTTACTCTCAGTATAAGAAAGACCTGACAGAGGACAGGAAGATCCTGTTGGCTGCCATGTGTCTCGTCACCAAAGGAGAGAAGCTCCTGGTGGAGAAGGACATTACTCTGGAGGACTTCATCACCATCAAGGTAACTCCTGTCCTCATCCCACCACTCTGTTCCTAGTAGGCTCTCTTCAGAACTGGGGAGAGCATCAGAAGGCTGGAGGTTGTGTGCTTTTAACTCCAGCTTCAGCTCTGAAGGATGGGGAGGAGATGTGTGAAGGCAGGGGGATGGATATGTTGATGGACATGGGGGTATGTGAAGGCAAGGAATAAATGTCCCCTTTTCTGAGCAGGCAAGGACCATGGGTTCCCTGGGGGGTGAGGTGGGAAGGAGGGAGGATGGCTCATGAGTGTTGCCCCTCCAGTTGCAGGGCCCAGCCATGGTGGGGGTGGCAGTTGTGGTGGAAGTGATGGTGGTCAACCCCCTCTTGGAGAGAGTGGAGGACTGTTCGCTGATGGCGGAGGGAAGTGGCCTGCTCCGGGGACAACTCAGCATCGAGTAAGTGCCAGCCTGGGGTCGGGCTGCCTTACATATGGGATGGGCCAGGGAGAAGCTGCCAGGGTGGAGGGGTGTGTAGGAGGGATACGGGACCCCAGGAACCAGACTGCCTAGACACATCAGCCTTCCTGCGTGTATTCATGCCTTCATTCATTTAATCATTCACTCAATCATATAACTCATCCACTTAGTCTCATTCACTCATATTATTCATTCACATTTTCACTCATTTATCCATTTACTTATTCGTTCCCTCATACTCTCCTTCATTCGTTCACTCTTTCACTCATTAATTCATTCACTCTTGTATTCATATATTCATTTACTCATTCATTTACTTATTCATCTGCTCAGCTCAGTTTTGACTTGTTCATTCATCCATTCATTTTCTCACTCATTCATTCACTCATTCATTCTTCCATTTATTCACTCACTTAGATGGTTCTTGATCATACTGACCTTGCTCTGGGCCACATGTCAATTGTTGGGAATGCCAAGATGGACCAGATGTGGTTCTGCCTGGAGAAGGGCTCTCAGGAGCAGGTGGCCCTTCAAATGAAGACGATGTGATTTGTACGAGTAAGGGATGGACCTTCAAGCTCTAGGGCATCAGGGGCAGCCTTTGGGTTGTGGTGGAGTGGGGTCAGGAAGCCCAAGGGAGCTGATATTTGAGCAAGGCCTTAATTGATGGATAGAGGTGTTAAGAAGGATGGAGGGCTTCCCAATTAGAGGTCTTTATAGCTACCGTAGGCAGGGAAGGTCTCCTGGAAGAAAAGAAACTTGATCTGGGCCTTGGGTTTAGTTGGGATGGGAAGGATGTCCTAGGTGGGAGGAACAGTGCAGACAAAAGCCCAGAGGAAGGAAAATTTAAGGTGTGTTCAGGGTACGGGGAGGAGACTAGCCTGGCTGGGTGGGAAGAGTGGGAAGTGGAGTAAGGGAAGATTAAGCTGGAAACAAACTGGCGTGGCTTGAATGTCAAACCACAAGATGTGAACTTGTGGCTCTGGGGAGCCCTGGACTGGCAGGCAAGTCAAGAGAGCGGGCTGATCATCTGCCTTTGTCCTTGTCCCCTTTCTCCCAGTGTGCCCAGCCTGGAGCCTCAGGAGAGGGCCTCGGTCCAGTTCAGCATCACCCCCTCTAGGAGTGGCCCAAGGCAGCTGCAGGTGGGCCTTGTCAGCTCCCGCTTCCCAGATATCAAGGACTTTGTGATCATCCATGTGGCCGCCGCTAAGTGATGGGCCAGGAGGGGCTGTCAGGAGAGGAGATGGCCTGTGTCTACTCCTCCCCACCTTTGCGCCTCCCATGTGGCAGCCGGGAAGCTTGGGTTCTACTCCTGCTTCAGCCTCTGCCTTACTTTGTGAACTTGGGCAAGTCCCTTGCCCACCTGGGCCTCAGTTTTCCCATCTGTAAAATGAGGTTTTGGACTCAGTAATCCTTAAGACTTTCTGTCAACTATGGATGATGTAACTACTTGGGGAGCCTCTACCACCTTCATCTCTTCATTCTTGTTGCTGGGAGGCTGACAGACCGAGCATCACTGTGCCCCGACTCACCGGGCTCTGGCTGCTCCAACTCAGCCAGCTCACCGTTACCCTGGCCGACCACCTAGGCTCTCCTTGCTTCTCTCTAAGCTCTTCAAATTCCCTGACCACATCCAGACCCAAAAAGCCTCTCCCCAACCCTGACAGAGAACCCCAGCTTGTTAGAGCTGAAACCTAAACACCCCTCACCATTCCCATTTTACGAAACAGAGGGAGCCTTGTCCAAGGCCACACAGCAAGCTAGAGGCTGAATTGGGGCTGTTTACTCCATGTAAGTTTTACCCTAAAGTCATGTTCCTGCAAATCATTAGATTCGAAGAAATGGGAGATTTCCCAAATGAAGACACAGGCCCAGGGCCTGAGGGACTGTTGCTGACTGAAAGAAGCTGAAGAAGATAAACAAGGGGCCACCAGACCTGGATTACATTCCCCCAGAATCTGCAGCCCCAAATCTGATCTAGTTCTGGTGATCAGGGATCTCATACGGCCAGCCCAGCTACACCCAGTGTTTGTTTATTTATTTGGAACCTTTATGGTGCTGACTTTGCAAAACATACTCAACAGCACAATCACACACTTAGTGTCAAAACGGGACAAAGACCTCTGGGACAAGGACCAAAATATAGACCACAAGCCCCGAAGATAACTGCACTGAACTTAGAATTCAGCTCTGAACTTTTCTAGGCAGCCAAAGGAATTATAATTAGCTGTATAATTTAAATAATATGAACGGCAACAAAGTAGGCTCATCTGCAGAGACACCCGGACATGAGGTCATCTTTGCAAAAGGGGGGTCAGTAAACACATGGGAATCCCTAGGTGGTGCACACAGTTAACGTGATCAGCTGCTGACTGAAGGTTGGAAGTTCAAGTCCACCCAGAGGCCCCTCAGAAGAATGGTCTGGTGATCTTACTTCCAAAAAATCAGCCATTAAAAATGCTGTGGAGCTCAGTTCTACTCTGACACACATGGGGTTGCCATGAGTTGGAGTCAACTCAACAGCAACTGGTTTTTTTGATAAACACACAGTGTTTGGTGGAGAATCCTGTGTCCAAGGCTGAGGGACTACCATCCACCAGCACCTCAGTGAGGCATCTCTCTACTGACTCACACAACGTGGGGGTGGACTTGGAGGATCCAGGTGCATTCCACGAGTCAGGGCCTTAGATTGCCTCAGCTGACCCCATATAAGAGGGGCAGCTGGAGGGACTGGGCAGGTAGTCATTTCCTCAAGGTTGTGCAGGGACCTTGAGGAGAAGGCCCTTGTTTAGGTATGTATTGTGGGTGGTGGAGAGCTGAACGGATGAGGGACACCTGCTGGGTAGCTGTTTCCATTCAACTCCCCCGTGTTCGATCCTCTCGGTTGAGTTGAGGTAGAACTTTAATGGGACAAAACTGGCTTCACAGGTTATTCCAGCCCCAGCTGAAAGCAGAGGCCACCTCAGCAGCAAATGAGCGAGCCCTGGCTGGGGATGGAAGAGGTGAGGACATTGAGAGAAAACAGTTCAGGAGCCCAAAGTGTGGAGGGTAATGCGATTTTGGAAACTGCCAAGAAAAATGTGCAGGTAAGGATTACCTTTCAGTTGATAGAGCAACACCTTGACAATGCCCTTAACAGAGGAAGGGCAGAACAGGGGAGTCCAGGACCAAGAAAACTCTTAGAGTTGGCTGGCATGGGGAACCCAGAAGGATGCTAGCAACAGGCCTTAACTTGAGGCTTGGCCTCCTACTACTTCCATTTGGATTCCCCTTGTCTCTTCAACTCCATCTGAACCTTATTGGCGATTATTGATACAGAGTCAGGTCAAGGTCTGGGCTTTCAGGCCCCAGAAGGCCCTCCAAGCCTTTTGAACAGGGATTGGCAAACTTTTTCTGTAAGGGATCAGAGACTAAATATTTTAGGCTTTGTGCACCATACAATTTCTGTTGCACCTACTCAAGTCTGCTGTTATAACATGAAAGCAGCGATGGCTAATATAAGAAATGAACACAGCCATATATCAGTAAGGAACCCTGGTGGCGCAGTGGTTAACCAGAAGGTCGATGGTTCGAACCACCAGCAGCTCTGCGGGAGAAAGATGTGGCAGTATGCCTCCGTAGAGATTTATAGCCTTGGAAACCTATGGGGTCACTACAAGTCAGAATCGACTCAACAGCAGTGAGTTTTTTGTTTTTTGTTTTTTGTTTTTTTGGTATATTACAATAAGGAGCCCTTGTGGAGCGATGGTTAAGCACTTGGCTGCTAACTGAAAGGTCAGTGGTTTGAATCCACCAGCTGCCCTACAGGAGAAAAGACCTAGCAATTTGCTCCCATAAAGATTACAGCCTAGGAGAACAGACTTACTGGTCTGACAGAGACTGGAGAAACCCCCAGAGCATGGTGCCTGGACACCCTGTTAACTCAGTACTGAAGTCACTCCCAGGGTTTACCCTTCAGCCAAAGATTAGACAGGCCCATAAAACAAAACAAGACTAAATGGGCACACCAGCCCAGGGGCAAGGACGAGGAGGCAGGAGGAGACAGGCAAGCTGATAATGGGGAACCCAAGGTTAAGAAAGGGAGAGTGTTGATACATCGTGGGGTTGGCAACCAATGTCACAAAACAATATGTGTATTAATTGTTTAATGAGGAACTAATTTGCTCTGTAAACCTTCATCCAAAGCACAATTTTTTTTTTTTTAAAAAAAGAGATTACAGCCTAGGAAACCCTATGGGGCAGTTCTGCTTTGTCATATAGGGTCGCTATGAGTTGGAATCGACTCAGCGGCACACAGCAACAACATATAGCAATGAAACTTTATTTACAAAAACAGGCAGCAGAAACCAATGTCATAAAACAGCATGTGTGTTACTGGTACATGAGAAACTATCTGTTCTGTAAGCCTTCACCTGAAGTACAATAAAATATTTAAAAAAAAACAGGCAGCAGACCAGATTTGGTCCACAGGTTGTGGTTTGTTGACCCTGCTGTAGAATAATGTGTTGACTCAGCTGTTTGTTGCAGGACTGAGCCCTGATATCAGACTGTCCCTCTAACCCCCAGCCTAGGATCAAGTCCAAACCTAGGCAAAGGCCAAGCCCTAAGCCTGTGCAGGGCCCACACCGAAACTGGAACAAAGTTTCCACCTTGAGCCCCTGACCCTAAGCAGTGCTATGATTTGGAGCCACAACTGGTCAGACTGGGTCATGACCCTGATGATAAACTAAGCTGTAAATACTGGCCTCAGACTAAGTCCTGGCTCCTATCTCAGCTGAATCCTGACTTAACCCTGGCCCTAGACCAAGATCTGACCCCATACTGAGCAGTGATCCAGCCCGAGACAACCTAACCCCAGACTAATCTCAGATCCCAACCTAAACTGAGCCTTTACTCCAGAATGAGCCCTAATCCCAACCTTAGACTGTGCTCTTAAGTCCCAAACTGAGCCTTGATCTGGACCTCAGATGAAGCCTTGACCCCAGACTGAGGCCTGACCCCAAACAGAACACTGATCCCAGACTGAGTTCTGACCCCACACAGAACCTTGATCCAGCCTCAGACTGAGCCCTGACTTCAGTCAGACCCCAGCCATGTGGAGCTCTAGGCCTTGGCTTTGGATTTCTCTTCCAGATCTGAATTTCTCAACTGGGGTCCATATATCCTTCTAGTGTACTAGATGTCACTGAGTAAACACAGCCCATCTTCCTGGACTGGGGTTCTAAGCTTATCTTCCTCTCCCTTTGAGTTACTTTGGCAGAAACACTTAAGAAGTGTGGTTAACCTCCAGATGCTTCTAGCTCTGTCATGTGAGAATCTACATTCACGGCCCAGTCCTCAAGGAGTAAATACTTCTCTCCATCATGAGGGTTCACTTTTCCTCTTATGCATTTGCCAAAAGCAAAGGGAACCCTGCTAAGTACCTGCCAATGGAACAGGAGCCAATCTGTGACTTGTCATAGAAAGAACGCTTCTTACTGCAGGGAGGCTCTACATGTCTTCTGAGATGGGTGTCCCCTTGGGTGGCTCCAGACACCTTATTCTCCCAGCATGCCTGTCTTCCTCAAGTCCAGCTGTCACAGGCTGACTTGTCCAGGAAGCTGACTCTGAGATGGACTTTAGGGGGCAGGATGTTTATTAAGGAGTAACCTTGGGATCAGCACCTGTGGAAGGAAGGGGGAGGAAGAAGGAGTGGGCAGAGGGAGAAAGCAAACTATGATACAGGCCTAGTGACAGCCTCAGTCAGCCCCACAGGAATCTGTGGAGCTAGAATGGTCTGTCCAAGTTGGCCTACGTTGGGCTGAGATGGCTGGGCCTTTATATGCTCCGTCTGTCAGTGATTCACCCCAGGAAGGGGTGTGATGTTGGGCAAGACAGCTCTCTGCAGCAGAGGCAATCTGGGAAGTGGCTGACCACTGAGGGTCACCTTCTGGCAGCACTCCTAGGAGGTGGGGCAGCATGCCCTCCACTGAAGGGGGCCTGGGCAGCGCATCTCTACATCCACCACCTGCATTCTGTTCAACCCCAAGGACAGAGCAGTGACACGACAGACAAGCTCCCTACCCTCATGGGGATTACCTTCTAGATGGTGGAGACAAGTATGCAATAACACTTTTTTCTTTAATGTATAGAAAGTAAAATGAGAGAGAAATTTAAACAAGTAAACAAATTCATGAATATATAAGCCAATTATATACGTGAATATATAAGCCAATTAAAGTATGGGAAAAAAAAAATAATAAAACTGACAGGCTTCCCCTGCCCCAACTGGTGGAGGACAGGATAGTACCACTTTAGCTGAGATCACAGAAAGCCTCTCTGAGGAAGTGACATTTGAGCTGAAATCTTAATAATAACAATAAAAATGATAAAAAGGAACTTACTGCATGCCAAGGATGGTTTCAGGTGCTTTACTTATGTTAATTTACTCAATGAAGTAGGTACTATTATTTTCTTCTATTTCCACATGAGGAAACCGAGGCAAAGAGAGGTTAAGTCACTTGCCCACAACTGCCCAGCAGACCTGGTATTGGAACTCAGCCAGCAAGCTTTAGAGGCTATGCTCTTAGCCACTGTGCTTTACCACATGTGAAGAGCCACCTGTGCAAAGAGGTGGTGAACTGTATTCCAGGCAGAGGAAACAACATGTGACAATTTGGGGCTCTCCCAGTAGCACTTCAGTTTCCTTATGGGAAATCACCTTTCCCGTGTAGCCTTGTTGGGAGGGTGATTCTTGGACCCATCTCTCGTGGAAGCTGAGTGAGCCCTATCCTTCTTCACCCTGTCCCCAGCACAGCCAGGGGTGGACACTTTGGCTCAATCATTTGCTTTTTCCTGGGGACATCCTAAAATTTGAGGAGTTCTTGGGAGGTCTTGATCCCAAGTAGGTTCCACTGTTGATACTTCAAATTCCTCCATGATAGTCACTCCTCCAGAGCCCTGGTGGCACAGCGGTTAAGAATTCAGCTGCTAACCAAAAGGTCGGCAGTTCGAATCCACCAGCAGCCCCTTGGAAACCCTATGGGGAAGTTCTACTCTGTCTTAAAGGGTTGCTAAGAGTTGGAATCTACTCAATGGCAATGAGTTTTTTTTTTTTTTTTTTTTGGAATCACTCTTCTAATCTTGATTAAGTATTGCCTTCTCCATGTACCTATATGTTCCAGTTACCAATTGCTGTGTAACAAACCAATTCATAGCTTAAGGTTTAAAATAACAACAATCCTTTTTCTCCATCACCAACCAATCTGCATGACTTCCTCCCTTACTTTCTATAGGTCCCTGGTCAAATTTCTCTTTATCAGTAAGGCTTTCCCTGACCGCTCAAATAGCACCACGCTGCTAACACTTTCCATCCCCCCGCCTGATTTATTTTTGTCCGTAGCAGTTATTATCATTTGACATCATTTGTTTACATGTTGATTATTTTCCCTCTCCCCCTTCTAGCATGTAGGCTCAACAAATTCAGGGATTTCTTCTATTTTGTTCACTGTTGTATACCCCCCAGAATTGAGTAGACTAATGTCTCAAACATAGTAGGTGATCATTAAATATTTATTGAATGAATGAAATTAGGAGCCTACAAGAAGAGAAGGGAAATCATCAGCCAGAGTCTTATCACCTAGACAATACCACAGTTAACATAATGGTAAATTTCCGCTTAGATATTCCTCCATGCAGTTTAAAAAACGTTATTAGAGGCATGACATATGTACAGAGAAGTTCACACATCAGAAGTGTGCAGCTTGAGGAGGCAGGGCTAAGATGGGGAAGTAGTCAGATGCTTCCGGTGGAGCCTCTTACAACAAAGATGCAAAAAAACAAGTGATTCAATTATACATGGCAATCTGGGAGCCCTGAACATCAAAGGCAGAGTTGAGGAACCAGACTGAATGGCAGGGGGAGGGAGAGACGGTTCAGAAGCAGAGAGGAGTTGCCAGACCTGACCCAGGGAGAGCCTGAGCCTTTCAGGCCTGATCAGCTTGGGGGTGAGCGGTAAGGCAGGGAAGCAGCCATGCTTGGGAGGTGCATTTTCTGCACCAGGAGAGACCCAGCTGCTGAGAGTCTACACGGCGACCAAGAACCAGTGAGAAGCAGCCCTTGACGAAAGATAAGTACTTGTGTACCTCTTACTGTGCAGATCAAAAACACCCACCTTAGGGAAAAACCTCTCTCCCATTTACCTCCCTGCTCTGCACTGGGTCCCAGACAGGCTTCAGCAATTGCTGAGTCACCTGGGCTGGAAGTAGGATCCGTCACATGCCCAGAGCCATTCTACCTGCCTTGGAGAGTGAACAAATTAACAAACGGGAAAAAATAAACTGCCGACTCCCCTAAGCCAGGAACCCAGGGTAGGCACAGCTGTTTTGCCTAGGCACAGGCATAAGGGATCCACAGACTTTGAGTGCCTTTCCCCCTGCATAGACTTGTGTGGGCCCATATCAACAGCATGGGCCCTCATTACCACAGTACAACAGGGTCTATACCGGAAGTCTAACTTCAGTTGTTTCAGCTGTGAAGTGGCAGGTTCTTGACATTTGACAATGCTGTGCCCACTAAGCAGGGTCTTCACCTACCCACATCAGGGGCCTGAGGACTGGTGGCCCCACCCACGCCACCTAGCCACCTGCAAGAGGGGCCCATGAATAAGAGGTGCCCCCCAGTCCTTACAGCCAACAGCATTAGGTGGTCATAGTCAGGCTGCAAAACCCACCTACCTACGTACTCTAGGGAACAGGGACACGCCTTCCTCCTGGACCACTCGGGGGCGGCCGTCAGCCCCCTGCCTTGCTCAGAGTGTGTACCCCTGCTGCAGCCAGATGCCTGTGCCTACACCAATCACCCATGCCTGTCCAGGACTGTAAGTGAGAGCCTACACCACGCACTTGGTGGCTATCTACTTGGGCACCTGAGCTGAATCCATACAGGAGGAGTGGGAAGACTCCTGAGCTCACATACCTAGTAACAGATCTAACCACCTGGTGACGGGACAATAGAAGTTCAAAGGTGCCAATAATCAAACTAGCTCATACAAGCAGCCTATTTGGGCATATCAAAACAAAACAAGAGGCTAGGACACAGTAAGCAAACATAAAATAAATAAATATAATAACTTACTGATGGCTCTGAGACAACAGTCAATATCATATAAAGAGGCAATCCATGATGGCTTCAGCAAGCTCCCAAAATAAAGATCTAGAAATTTTCCAGAGGAGGAGAATTTCTTGGAATTACCAGAGGCAGAAAACAAAAGATTAATATACAGAACTCTTCAAGAAATTAGGAAGGAAATTAAGCAAAATGCAGCATACGCAATAGAGGAAATTAAAAAGATTAGAGAAGAGCATAATGACACATTTAACAGGCTGCAAGAATCCATAGAGAGACAGCAAATCAGAAATCCAGAAGATTAACAATAAAATTACAGAATTACACAACTCAGTAGAAAGTCATAGGAGCAGGATTGAGGCAATGGAGTCAGAATTAGTGAGACTTAAGATAAAGCACTTGACACTAACTTATTTGAGTAAAAATCAGATAAAAGGATTTAAAAAATGAAGAAACTCTAAGAATTATGTGGGACGCTATCAAGAGGAATAACCTACGAGTGATTGGAGTACCAGAACGGGGGGTAACAGAAACTACAGAGAGAATTGTTGAAGATTTGTTGTGCAGAAAACTTCCCTGATATTGTGAAAGATGACAAGATACCTATCCAAGATGCTCATCAAACCCCACATAAGGTAGATCCCAAAAGAAGGTCACCAAGACATATTATAATCAAACTTGCCAAAACCAAAGATAAAGAGAATTTTAAGAGCATCTAGGGATAAATGAAAAGTCATGTACAAAGGAGAGTCAATAAGGATAAGCTCGGGCTACTCAGCAGAAACCATGTAGGCAAGAAGGCAATGGGATGACATATATAAAGCCTTGAAGGAAAAAAACTGCCAGCCAAGAATTATATATCCAGCAAAACTGTCTCTCAAATATGATGGCAACATTAGGGCATTTCCAGATCAACAGAAGTTTAGGGAATTTGCAAAAACCAAACCAAAATTACAAGAAATACTACAGGGAGTCCTCTGGTCAGAAAATCAGTAACATCAGATAACAACCCAAGACTAGAACACAGGACAGAGCAACCTGATATCAACCCAGATAAGGAAGTCACAAAAGGAAATCAAAGCTAAAACACTGAAAATAGGGAAACAGATGTCAATATGTAAAAGATGACAACATTAAAACAAAAAAGAGGGACTTAAAAAATGTAGACATAGATTTTCATATGGAGAGGAAGTCAAGGCGATATAAAGAAATAAAAGACTGGTATAAACTTAGAAAAACAGGTAAATATTAAGGTAACCACAAAGGAAACTAACAATCCTACAAGCCAAAACAAAAAACTAGAAAAATATACAGACTCAGCAAACACAAAATCAACAACAATGAAAAAGATGAAAAGAAAATACAGAAAGAAAAATGACTCAGCACAGGAAATTAAATGGAACAAAGAAACTGTGAACATCATAGAAAAAAAGACATCAAAATGAAAGCATTAAACTCATACCTATCAATAATTACACTGAATGTAAATGGACTAAATGCACCAATAAAGAGACAGAGAGTGGCAGAATGGATAAAAAAAACGATCGTCTATATGCTGCCTATAAGAGACACACCTTAGACTTAAAGACACAAACAAAAACTCAAAGGATAGAAAAAAACATATCAAGCAAACAACACTCAAAAAAGAGCAGGAGTGGCAATATTAATCTCTGATAAAATAGACTTTAAAGTAAAAGCTACCAAAAAGGATAAGCAAGGTCACTATATAATGATTAAAGGGTTAATACACCAAGAAGATAGAACTATAATAAATATTTACACACCCAACGACAGGGCTCCAAAATACATAAACTCTAACAGCACTGAAAAGAGAGCTAGATAGCTCCACAATAGTAGTAAGAGACTTCAACACACCACTTTCAGTGACGGACAGATTATCCAGAAAGAACCTCAGCAAAGACACGGAAGGGCTAAATGCTACAATCAACCAACTTGATCTCATAGAGATATACCGAACACTCCACCCAACAGCAGCCAACTATACTTTCTTTTCCAATGCACATGGAACATTCTCCAGAATAGACCACATATTAGGCCATAAAGCAAGCCTTAACAAAACCCAAAGCATCGAAATAT
>NW_004444040.1:920636-939091 GCF_000243295.1 Trichechus manatus latirostris
TCAATTGGCACAACAAAGCTTATTAAGAACATGTTCTGCATCCTACTTTGGTGAGTGGCATCTGGGGTCTTAAAAGCTTGCAAGTGGCTATCTAAGATGCATCAATTGGTCCCAACCACCTGGAGTAAAGGAGAATGAAGAACACCAAAGACACAAGGAAGTATTAGCCCAAGAGACAGAAAGAGCCACATAAACCAGAGACTTCATCAGCCTGAGACCAGAAAACTAGATGGTGCCTGGCTACCACCAATGATCGCCTTGACAGGGAACACAGCAGTGAGTCCCTGATGGAGCAGGAGAAAAGCGGGGTGCAGAACTCAAATTCTAGTAAGAAGATCAGACTTAATGGTCTGGCTGAGACTGGAGGAACCCCAGAAAGCATGGCCCCTGGATTCTCTATTCGCCCAGAACTAAAACAATTTCCAAGGCCAACTCTTCAGACCGGGATTAGACTGGACTGTGGGACATAAACTGATACTCGTGAGGAGTGTGCCTCTTAGCTCGAGTGGATACAAGAGACTGAACGGGCAGCTTCTGTCCAGAGATGAGATGGGAAGGCAGAGAGGGTTAGGAGCTGGTCGAATGGGCATGGAGAATCAGGGGTGGAAAGGAGTGTGCTGTCGCAGTATGGGGAGAGTAATTAGAGTCACATAACAATGTATGTATAAATTTTTGTATGGGAAAAAATAAGAAAAAGTGTGCAGCTTGCCGAATATTCACAAAATGGACACACCTGGGTGACAGCACCCAGATCAAGAAATTGCCAGCACCCTGGAAGCTTCCCTTGTGTCCCATTCTGGGAACAATCTGCCGCCCCTCCTCGCCAGGGTAACCGTTATCTTAACTTCTAGTAGCATAAATTAGTTTTTGTACTTTATGTATGATTGGAATTACACAGTGTGTGCTGTTGTATTTGGTCTGTGAGTTGTCACTCAGTATTTTGTGTTTACGATACATCCAAACTGTTGAGTGTTGCTGCAGACCTTTCATTCTCCTTGATGTGAAGTCATCCATAGTGTGGACATACTGCATTTTATCCGTTTTACCGCTGCTGGATATTTGAGTGGTTTCCACTTTGGGACTATTATGAATACAGTTGCTATGATCATTCTTGTACATGTCTTTTTGTGAAAATATGTCAGCATTTCTGTTGGTATATATCAAGGAGTGGAGTTGCTGGGAGCCCTGGTGGTGTAGTGGTTAAGAGCTCGGCTGCTAACCAGAAGGTCAACAGTTCAAATCCACCAACCGCTCCTTGGAAACCCTATGGGGCAGTTCTACTCTGTCCTATAGGATTGCTATGAGTCGGAACCGACTGGACGGCACCTAAGAACAACAACAACATGGTATGCATATGTTCAGCTTTATCAATCAACTTCCCATCGCCTTCTTTAAGTAAGGTGTACTTTATTTCCGTATAGGTCTTTGTAATAAAATTAGTATAATACAGAAAACGAGGAAGAAAGAAAAAAAACAACTCAAAATCCCAGCACCTGTGCATAAGAGTGAACCAACATTCTCTGCTCTTTTCTTCCTGACAGAGCAATACTGCCACCTGGTGGATTTTTTTTTTAAGTACACTCATTATTTCACCATTTCTGATTTTTAAAACGTACTTCATTTTTTAAACTAGGTAATGCACATGTATGGTTAAATATTTAAGAGGTTCTGAATGGTATACAGTGAAAACTCTCCCGTCTACTACTGTTCCCCTCAAACCAAGTTATTTTCCCCCATCAGCAATCAAATTGGTCAATTCCTTGTATATAGCTTTCCAGAGATTTTATGCATACACCTGGGTTCAGTAAATGACAAGTCCTTTCTAGTTCCCATCTTTTAATGCCCCACACATCTGTCAGTTTGTCATACTGTGGGGGCTTGCATGTTGCTGTGATGCTGGAAGCTATGCCACCAGTATTCAAATACCAGCAGGGTTGCCCATGGCAGACAGGTTTCAGCTGAGCTTCCATACTGACAGACTAGGAAGAAGCACTACTTCTGAAACGAATTAGCCAGTGAAAACCTTCTGAATAGCAGCAGAACATTGTCTTATGATAGTGCCAGAAGATGAGCCCCTCAGGTTGGAAGGCACTCAAAATATGACTGGGGAAGCAGTGCCTCCTCAACGTAGAGTCGACCTTAATGACGTGGATGGAGTCAGGCTTTTGGGACCCTCATCTGCTAATGTGGCATGACTCAAAATGAGAGTAGCTGCAAACATCCATTAATAGTCAGAACGTGACTATTAATGTACGAAGTATGAATGTAGGAAATCTGGAAGTCACCAAAAATGAAATGGAATGCTAAACATTGATATCCTAGGCATTGGTAAGCTGAAATGGACTGGTATTGGCCATTTTGAATCAGACAATCATATGGTCTATTATGCTGGGAATGACAACTTGAAGAGGAATGGCGTTGCATTCATCGTCAAAAAGAACATTTCAAGATCTATCCTGAAGTACAACGCTGTCAGTGATAGGATAAAATCTATACGCCCACATGGAAGAACAGTTAATACAACTATTATTCAAATTCTTGCAATAACCACTAAGGCCAAAGATGAAGAAATTGAAGATTTTTACCAACTTCTGCAGTATGAAATTGATCAAACACACAATCAGGATGCACTGATAATTACTGATGATTGGAATGTGAAAGTTGGACACAAAAAAGAAGGATCAACAGTTGGAGAAATATGGCCTTGATGATAGAAATGACACCAGAGATCACATGATAGAATTTTGCAAAACCAACGACTTCTTCATTGCAAATACCTTTTTTTAACAACATAAATGGCAACTATACACATGGACCTCGTCAGATGGTATACACAGGAATCAAATCAACTACATCTGTGGAAAAACACGATAGAAAAGCTCAATATCATCAGTCAGAACAAGACGAGGGGCCAACTGCGAAACAGACCATCAATTGCTCATATGCAAGTTCAAGTTGAAGCTGAAGAAAATTACAAGTCCACAAAAGCCAAAGTACAAACTTTAGTATATGCCACCTGAATTTAGAGACTATCTGAAAAATAGATTTGATGCATTGAACCCTAATGACCGAAGACCAGACAAGCTGTGGAATGACATCAAGGACATCATACATGAAGAAAGCAAGAGGTCTTTAAAAAGACAGGAAAGGAAGAAAGACCAAAACGGATGTCAGAAGAGACTCCAAAACTTGCTCTTGAACATTGAGTAGCTAAAGCAAATGGAAGAAATGAGAAAGTAAAAGAGCTGAACAGAAGATTTCAAAGTGTGGCTCGAAAAGACAAAGTATTAAAATGACATGAGCAAAGACCTGGAGATTGAAATGCAAAAGGGAAGAATACACTCGACATTTCTCAAGCTGAAAGAACTCAAGAAAAAATTCAAACCTCCACTTGCAATACTGAAGACTTCTAAGGGGAGAATATTAAGTGATGCAGGAAGCAACAAAAGACAGAAGGAACACACAGAGTCACTATACCAAAAAGAATTGGTCAATGTTCAACCATTTCAGGAGGCAGCATATGATCAGGAACCGACGGTACTGAAGGAAGAGGTCCAAGCTGCACCGAAGGGAATGACGAAAAAGTAGGCTCCAGGAATTGAGAGAATGTTGTTGTTAGGTGCCGTCGAGTCAGTTCTGACTTACAGTGACCCTATGCACAAGAGAACAAAACACTGCCTGCTCCTGCATCATCCTCACAATTGTTGCTACGCTTGAGCCCACTGTTGCAGCCACTGTGTCAATCCATCTAGTTCAGGGTCTTCCTCTTTCTCACCGACCCTTTAATTTACCAAGCACGATGTCCTTCTCCAGGGACTGATCCCTCCTGATCACATGTCCAAAGTATGTGAGACGTAGTCTCGCCATCCTTGCTTCTAAGGAGCATTCTGGTTGCACCTCTTCCAAGACAGATTTGTTCTTTCGTCAGTCCATGGTATATTCAATATTCTTTGCCAACACCACAATTAAAAGGTGTCAATTCTTCTTCCGTCTTCCTTATTCATTGTCCAGCTTTTGCATGCATATAAGGTGACTGAAAACACCATGGCTTGGGTAAGGCGCACCTTAGTCCACAAGGTGATATCTTTGCTTTTCAACACTTTAAAGAGGTCTTTTGCAGCCAGTTTCCCCAGTGCAATGCGTCTTTTGATTTCTTGATTGCTGCTTCCATGGGCCTTGATTGTGGATCCAGGTAAAATGAAATCCTTGACAACTTCAATCTTTTCTCCATTTATCATGATGTTGTTTATTGGTCCAGTTGTGAGGATGTTTATGTTGAGGTGTCATCCATATTGAAGGCTGTGGTCTTTGATCTTCACCAGTAAGTGCTTCAAGTCCTCTTCACTTTCAGCAAGCAAGGTTGCATCATCTGCATAATGCAGGTTGTTAATGAGTCTTCCTCCAATCCTGATGCCCTGTTCTTCATATAGTCCAGCTTCTCGGATTATTTGCTCAGCATACAGATTGAATAGGTATGGTGAAAGGATACAACTCTGACGCACACCATTCCTGACTTTAAACCATGCAGTATCCCCTTGTTCTGTTTGAACAGCTACCACTTGATCCATGTGCAGCTTCCTCATTAGCACAATTAAGTGTTCCAGAATTTCCACTCTCTGAAATGTTATCCATAATTTGTTATGATCCACACAGTTGAATGCCTTAGCATACTCAATAAAACATAGATAAACATCTTTCTGGTATTCTCTGCTTTCAGCCAGGATCCATCTGACATCAGCAATGATATCTCTGGTTCCATATCCTCTTCTAAATCCAACTTGAATTTCAGGCAGTTCCCTGTCAATGTACTGCTGCAAATGCTTTTGAATGATCTTCAGCAAAATTTTGCTTGCATGGGATATTAATGATATTGTTTGATAATTTCCGCATTCGGTTGGATCACCTTTCTTGGGAATAGGCATAAATATGGATCTCTTCCAGTCAGTTGGCCAGGTAGCTGTCTTCCAAATTTCTTGGCATAGATGAGTGAGCACTTCCAGCGCTGCATCTGTTTGTTGAAATGTCTCAACTGGTATTCGGTCAATTCCTAGAGCCTTGTTTTTGGCCAATGCCTTCAGTGCAGTTTGGACTTCTTCAGTACCATCAGTTCCTGATCATATGCTACCTCCTGAAATGGTTGAACGTCAACCAATTCTTTTTGGTATAGTGACTCTGTGTGTTCTTTCCATCTTCTTTTGATGCCTCCTGCGTCATTTAATATTTTTGCCATAGAATCCTTCAGTATTGCAACTTGAGGCTTGAATTTTTTCTTCAGTTCTTTCAGCTTGAATAATGCCAAGTGTGTTCTTCCCTTTTGGTTTTCTAACTCCAGGTCTTTGCACATTTCATAATATTACTTAACTTTGTCTTCTCGAGCTGCCCTTTGAAATCTTCTGTTTAGCTCTTTTACTTCATCATTTCTTCCGTTTGCTTTAGCTACTCTACGTTCAAGAGCAAGCTTCAGAGCCTCTTCTGACATCCATTTTGGTCTTTTCTTAAGGGCGTACCAATTGAGATGTTTCAACAAATAGATGCAAAGCTGGAAGTGCTCACTCATCTATGCCAGTAAATATGGAAGACAGCTGCCTGGCCAACCAACTGGAAGAGATCCATACTTACGCCTATTCCAAAGAAAGGTGATCCAACCGAATTCAGAAATTATCAAACAATATCATTAATATCCCATGCAAGTAAAATTTTGCTGAAGATCATTCAAAAGCAGCTGCAGCAGAACACTGACAGGGAGCTTCCAGAAATTCAAGCCAGATTCAGAAAAGCACATGGACCCAGGGATATCATTGCTGATGTCAGACGGATGCTGGCTGAAAGCAAAAAATACTAGAAAGATGTTTACCTGTATTTTATTGACTATGCAAAGACATTCAACTGTGTGGATCATGAAAATTATGGATAACATTGCAAAGAATGGGAATTCCAGGACACTTAATTGTGCTAATGAGGAATCTGTACAAAAGACGGTCTTTCAAACAGAACAAGAGGATACTGCGTGGTTTAAAATCAGGAAAGGTATGCGTCAGGGTTGTATCCTTTCACCATACTTATTCAATCTGTATGCTGAGCAAATAATCTGAGAAGCTGGACTATATGAAGAACGGGGCATCAGGATTGGAGGAAGACTCATTAACAACCTGCAATATGCAGATGACACAACCTTGCTTGCTGAAAGTAAAGAAGACTTGAAGCATTTACTGATGAAGATCAAAGACCACAGCCTTCATTATGGATTACACCTCAACATAAATCTTCCAACTGGACCAATAAACAACATCATGATAAATGGAGAAAAAATTGAAGTTGTCAAGGATTTCATTTTACTTGGATCCACAATCAACACCCATGGAAGCAGCAGTCAAGAAATCAAAAGATGCATTGCATTGGGCAAATTGGCTGCAAAAGACTTCTTTAAAGTGTAAAAAGCAGAGATGTGACCTTGAGGACTAAGGTGTGCCTGACCCAAGCCATGGTGTTTTCAGTTGCCTCATATGCATGCAAAAGCTGGACAACGAATAAGGAAGACCGAAGAATTGATGCCTCTGAATTATGATACTGGTGAACAATATGGAATATACCATGTACTGCCAGAAGAACAAACAAATCTGTCTTGGAAGAAGCACAACCAGAATGATCCTTAGAAGCAAGGATGGCGAGACTACTTCTCACATACTTTAAAGATGTTATCAGGAAGGATCAGTCCCTGAAGAAGGACATCATTCTGGTAAAGTAGAGGGTCAGCAAAAAAGAGGAAAACCCTCAATGAGATGAACTCATTGGGTCTCTATGATTTGGAACCGACTCGACACCACCTAACAACAACAAGAAGCTTGGAATCATGAATATCACTCCTAAAATTTTAGAACACCCAAAGAAAAAATATTCTACCCAAAATAGTCATCCCTGCCTGATTTTTAATAACAAAAACTCAGAGTATCATTTGAATTCCCAGAATAGGGAGAATGACCAAGTTATATTACACACACCAGGTGTACATCCAATAATGAAAATTTATGGAACAACATGGAAAATGTCTATCAAAAAAGTTAAAAAAATAAAAAAGGACAATAGAGGTCACCAAGATGGCAGAGTAAGAAGCTCCACACACCCATCCCCCCGTGGTTGTTAGGTGTTGTCAAGTTGGCTCCGACTCATAGCAACCCTACGTACAACAGAACGAAACACTGCCCAGTCCTGCACCATCCTCACAATCGTTGCTATGTTTCAGCTCACTGTTGCAGCCACCGTATCAATCCATCTCATTGAGGGTCTTGCTCTTTTTCACTGACCTTCTACCAAGCATGATGTCCTTCTCCAGGGACTGGTCCCTCCTGATAACATGTCCAGAGTATGTCACAGAAATGTCATCCCCATAGACACATCAAAAAAACAAGCAGAAACTGTCAGACCTAACTTTGTCAGAACTCTGGTAAACAGTCAGAGGTTCACAGCAACCAAGCAAATTCTGAATCAAGAAAACAGTAGGAAAGGTAACATCAAGAAAATGGTAGGAAAGCTGTGGCCTTCTGTTACTGGAGCACGTCCTTCCCCTGCCCCAGCTCAGCAGCTAGGTTGAAGCAGCGGCCCACATTATCAGCTTGGAACCCTGGTCTTGTGTTCTGAAGGGTGTTGACTACAGCTTATGCGTTATTACATTTGTTTCAATCTGTCAGATTGCTACCTAAAAGACTGCAGCAAAATGTGCATCTGCTTCCCATCCTGGAGGTACAGCAGGCAGAGGAACAGTGGGTGTAGGGAGGATTGAAAGGCCTGTAGCTGCCTGGGGCAAGAGGGGAAAGAGTGCGTCAGCACAGAGCCAATAAGCAAAGACTGCAAGAAGTGTTTCCTGTCTTTGCAAAAATTGTTAAGAAGTTACTAAACCAACAGACTACCACTGTCTTCAACAAAGATCAGAAAACACTGAGGAGGGGAAAGATGCTGATTTCCAGAGTTACACATAATATAACTCAAATGTCCCATTTTCAGCAAAAAAAAATCAGAAGGCATACAGAGAAACAGGAAAGGATGGCCCTGTCAAAGGGACAAGAGAGACAGATACCGTCCCTTGAGAAACTCAAGGCATTGGACTTAACTAAAGATTTTTTTCTATTTTAAATATGCTAAAAGACTTAAAGGAAAACACAAAGAAAATCAAGAAAACAAACTATGAACAAAATGAGAATATTAATAGATAAAAAAAAATAACAAGGAACCAAACAGAACTTCTGGAGCTGAAAAGTACAGTTAAGTGAAATGAAAAATTCACTAGAGGAATTCAACAGCAGAGTTGAGCTGGCAGAAGAAAAAAATCAGCAAACTTGAAGATAGATCATCTGAAACAAGTCTGAGGAACAGAAAGAAAAAAAGACTAAATAAAAATGAAAAGATCCAAGAGACCTGTGAGACACCATCAAGCAGGCCAACATATGTATTATGGGAGTCAAAGAAGACAGAATCAGACAGAAAGAATATTTGAAGAAATAATGGCTGGAAACTTTCCATATTTGATGAAAGACATGAATCTGCACATCCAGCAAGTTCATCAAGCTCCAAGTAGGATAAACCCAAAGAAATCCACACCAAGACACAGTATAATCAAAGGGTATCAAAAGCCAAAGATAAAATCTTGAAAGCAACAGAGAAGCAAACTGTCACATACAAAGAATCCTCAATAAGATAAAAGTATCAATTTCTCCTCAGAAACCAGAGGCCAGAAGGCAGTGGGGTGACACATTTCAAGTGCTGAAAGAAAAAAACTGCCAGCCAAGAATTGTATATGTGGCAAAACTGTCCTTTCAAAAAATAAGGATGAAATTAAAATATTCCCAGATAAACAAAAGCTGATGGAGTTTGTTACCATTCAACGTGTCCTGCAAGAAATGCTAGAAAGAGTCCTTCAGGCTGAAATGAAAAGTAACTTGAAGCTGTATGAATACTCTGATGAAGATAACTACATGGCTAAATATAAAAGCTAGTATTATTGTATTTTTGGTTTGTAACTCTACTTATGTCTTACATGATTTAAAAGACAAATGCATAAAAACAACTACAAGTTCGTTATTGGACACACAATGTATAAAGATGTAATCTGTGACACAGGAGGATGGAGCTGTATAGGAGCAGTTATTGTATGCTATTGAACTCAAGTGGGTTTCAGACTAGACTGTTGTAAGTTTAGGATGTTAAGGGTAATCCCCATGGTAGGCACAAAAATATAAAAGATAGTATATATGAAAGGAAATAAAAATCAAAAGACCATCTAAGGCCTGAGAGAAAAGTTGGGGTTTCTTTGGGAAATTAGGGCACTCAAAAACACACATACAGGGGAATTTACAAAGCTCTGTGCATACAGTGTCAGACATGTGCTCCAGAAAGACCTGAAAAACCCCATCTCAAGTAGATCTCTATATCCAGTCTAAGCCCAGCTTAGTGGTGAAGGAGTGTCCCAGCACACAATCTGTAAAAATGGAGATGTTTTTTCCCCTGGCACTCAAGGTCATTCATTTGATGTCCAGAATGACATTATAATATTCACATATCCAGATGTCAACACAAAATCACATCTTTACTCAGCCTTTTCCTCTACTGGAAAAAAAAAGCCTTGGTAAAATACTATTTCCATGAAGAAACACTACTTTCTTAACACTCAGTGGCTATACTGCCAGTCTACTTAAAAAAAAAAAAAAAACCTTCATTAAGGTCTCTTGCATTTAGAAGTAAAATTATATCTTCCCACTAGATGATAAACTTAAGAGCAGAGATTCCATCTTTTATTTTTGTACGCTTGAAGCCTGAAGTACCAAGTACAAATAGGGTAACTGTCAACTTGATGGCTGTCTTAGTTACCTAGTGCTGCTGTAACAAATAAAAGTGGATGGCTTTAACAAAGAGAATTTTATTCTCTCTCAGTCTAGTACGCTAGAAGTCCTAATTTGGGGCACCAGCTCCAGGGGAAGCCTTTCTCTCTCTGTCGGCTCTGGGGGAAGGTGCTTGTCATTAATATCTCCCTGTCTAGGAACTTCTCAGCAGAGGGACCCCGGGCCCAAAGAACACGCTGTGCTTCTTGGTGGTATGAGGTCTTTCTGATTCTCTTTTGTATGTCAAAAGAGACTGACTCAAGATACAACCTCATCTTGTAGACTGAGTCCTGCCTCACTAACATAACTGCCTCTAACCCTGCCTCATTAACATCATAGAGGTAGGATTTGCAACACAAAGGAAAATCACATCAGTTGACAAAATGGTAGACAATCACACAATACTGGGAATCATGGCCTGGCCAAGTTGACACACATTTTTGGGGGACACAATTCAATCTGTAACAATGGCCAAAAGAAAGACATGACAATGCTGCTCTAAGGACCCCTGCTGGCATAATAGCTAAGCGTTCGGCTGCTAACCAAAAGGTTAGTGGTCTGAACCCATTCAGCAGCTCCATCAGAGAAGAGGCCTGGTGATCTGCCCCTGTAGATTATAACCTAGGAAACCCTATGTGGCAGTTCCACTGTCACATAGTCACTATGGGTCAGAATCAATTTGACAGCACCTAATAGTGCTGCTCTATGAACATCTTAACTATAGACTTTTTGGGTAGAATGGAGGTCCCACAACCCAACAATTGAATTAGATTATATGTGTGTGACCGCAGCAGTTACACCAAAATTGTTCTTCTCCCAACAGAATTAATCTTTAGCATCTGCTTCACTTTTCTATTGAATACAAAAATAAGTGACAACAGTACTGCTCAAGGAGCTATCTAGATGATGAATTTTTCCATTGTTTTTTTTTTAAATAAAGAACGTTATGGCAAGTTTCCTTTTGTAACAATTTTTTAAAGCTTTGATATTTTATCTGTCTGTACACACAAGACCATTGATCTAAGTGCATGTATAAAAAACCAGTTACCATCTAGCTGATTCCGACTCATAGCAGCCTTGTGTATAAAAAACCAAAACCAAACTGGCTGCCGTTGATTCCGACTCATAGTAACCCTACAGGACAGGGTGAACTACAGACATCCTTAAAAAAACAGATGCCAGCATACTATGCACTAATGTACACTATTTTTAAAAGAACGTACCTTAGAAAACATTCTATATATTTTTGTATGGCTGTAGCAGTCCCCTACTTTTGTGACGTCTTTAAGATAAACTCTTTGAAGTGAAAATGCTGGGTCAAAATGTATAGGTGTTAGTTCTGACAGATATTATCACCTTGCCTTCCAAGGATATAAAAATTTGCACTACTCAGTTTATTTCAACTGATTCAATGTATCATCAAATTGCGATCTTTGCCCAATTTGACAGGTGAAAATACCTCATTGTAGTTCTTCATAATTATTTTATTATATGAAATTGTGCAGCTCTAAAAACTGTGTGGTAAAATATTTTATAAGGGAAGTAGCTGAGAGGATTAGAACTAATTTTTCCAAGGCAATCCTGGACTCTATTGAGCACTCAACGTATCAAAGATTTTTCTAAAAATAAACCACCACAGACGCACCCAGGTACCTTTATAATAATCTCTTAAGAGTTTATTATAAACTAGTTTCGCAGGCCACAAGGAAATAAAAGGACTATGTACAGCCTTACAGGAAACAGGCAGGGAGCTGAGGAGGGCCAAGATGAGTCTAGGGCCTTGGTGGGCGCATTCCCGGGGGAGGGGGCCCTGTAAGGGAAACCAGACAATCCGGTGAGACTCCGCGAACAACAGCATAACAAACAAACAGGTCTGTGGTAAGTTGGCCCTGGGGAATCGGGCCCACGCCTCTGTGGAGCTACTTCCATAACTCTGTGGCCAAGGGTCAAAGAAGGCCTGAAGTAAGAGTAAGAAGTTTAGTCAGTGCCTGATCTGGAATTCGAATCCCCAGCCCTGCCCCAGCCTTCCCAATCCTGCAGTTATCAAGTGATCAGAGGGATTTACACAGCGTATGTGCTAAATGGGAACTTCTCGGGGACCAACTGGTCTCCTATGTTTATAAAACCCATAAATGGAAAACCTGAACTAGAAACATGGGGTCACCAAGTTTGGCCATGGGTTATTTTGGAAGCCACTATGCCTTGGTGGAAAGAAGTGGACTGAGAGTCAAGACACTGTACTCTCCCTGGGACCGTTTCCCCATCTATAAAATGAGGGGGCTGATCTGTCAGCATTTCTCAAACGGGAGTTAACCAAATATACATAGTAAAGAGTAAAACAGATACATATTTTTATCTCCAGAGCCCCCTCTTAAAACCATTATACACTATCGAACCAAAGGGCATGAGATAATTTTATGACCTTTCTTGGGGACCCTCTGAAGGCACCATTTCCCAGTGCCCTGAAGATACTGCCTGGGATGTTGAGAAGTACCCAAGTGCAGGGCTGCTCAACTGTTCTAGGAGGGGAGGCACGGCCAATTTTAGAAATGCTTGCTCCCTCTTTCCTTTCTGGACAAAGTTGTCTTCCAATTAATTCAGTTCCCTAGGCTTAAGGCCTGAAAGCCCAGAGGATACGATCTAAATCCAATCTTCCGTCCCATTTCCCATCCCAACAAGGCTCTAGGGAAGGAATCCAAGGTCACTGCTATAGGCACTTACCTCGCATACCTGGAGGAGGTGGCCGCATCCCCGGAGGGGGCATGCCCATTGGAGTCCCCCGTCCAGGGGGGATCCCCATTGGGGGCCCCATGGGAGGCCTCATACCAGGAGGTGGGCCCATCATGCCTGTTAAGAGACAAGCCCCAAGAAAATAGCTCAGTGTCTGTTTTGAAAAGGTAGCAGGAAACCTATAAAAGCTATCCACCAAGTTCTGAGACAGATGGACCATTCCACCATCCCAGCTTCTCCTAACAAACTGGGACTTGAGCCAAAGAGCTGGGGTTCCCGGTGGCTCCTGTCCAGCTAATTCCACGTCAGTCAGCCAGGCTGGATCTCAGAGTAATCCTGCTTAATTACACAAACTCATCAACAGTTTCAGTCAAGGTTACATCTCATCATGAATCCAGCTAAGGTATCTTGTATCAATCAGCACCAGTCTCCTCCTGGGCTCCTCACCTGGAGGGGGTGCTCCTCGGCCCATAGGTGGGGGAGGACCTGCACGGCCAGGTGGGTACTGGGTTGGGGCCCCTGCAATACTGGCTGTGGCAGCAGCTGCAGCAGCTGCAACAGTGCCTCTTCCTTGTGGGGTCATCACCTAAGAGAACCACAAGAGGGAAAAGGTTAGGCAGAATGGTACAGTATAGTGCAGCTCTCTGTCCCCTTCCCCAACTTAGTAAAGAAATAGTATGACCCCAAACTCCCTCAAGCTACAACTCATGGCTTCAGACTTCCTATCCAAAACCACCTGCCAGGGAAGACCAACCTTGAATGCCCAATTTCCATCTTCTAGACCCAAGTTGCTATGAGTCAGAATCGACCCACCAGCAACGGGGTTTTGTGTTGTTTTTTTTTTTTTTTTGGTAGACCCAAGTTAAGGATGCCCAATCCAACTCAGAGAAGGAACCTGTATTTTCATATACAACTAACAATAGGTTACAAGAGAGTTTATTTCAAATGTTGTTGTGGAATCAGTTTGCTCCAACAGTTGGCTAAAGTACATTTTATGTATCTCTTTACTTTAATAGCATCAACAATTTATAATGGCAAGTTTACCTTTTCACTTGATACTCAGGTCACATACAAAACACAGAGAAACACCGATAGCTGGAAAGTCACAGGATGGTCATTCTGAATCTCCCCAAACTGTGGACCCCTCTACCTTCTATTTTAGCCACTAGAAGCTGGTCACTTTCTCCAACTCCTCACCTGTTGGGATGGCCCACCAACCCCACGGACTGGCCCAGCAAGTCCTGCAGGAGCCTGAGGCATTGGAACACCAGCTGGAATTCCTCTGCCAGCTGCCCTACCAATCCCTGGGCCTCCAGCAGCTCCAGCAAGTGGTACTCGGGCAATGCCAGTCTGAAAAATAAAGAAACATGCTAAGATGCTCAGTGGCCTAGAGTACACTTTGGAAATACCATTGCCAAGAGAATCCCTCAGATTTACAGGGCATGAAAACAGCTCATTAACAAGATCCACCCTTATGTGCTAGCACTACTCCTCCGCTATGCAAGATTCTGTGTCTGTCACGCATGAAGCAGGCTAGAAGAACCTATAAGTCTAGAGGAACATGGTACAACTCAACCACTTATATGCACGCCTATGAAAATTAAGCCAAGAGCAAAGGGTCAGGGCTCCATTCAAAATGGTGCAGTAGATAAAACCATTTGACCTGGCATAAAGAGACGTAAGATTCAGTCCCAGCTCTGACCCTCATTTGCTAGGTGACAGTAAGCAAGTAAGCCCAAGACTCTGGGACTCCGTTTCCTGATCTGCAAATGAGGTGGTTATGCTAAAACCCATCAGTGTGGTCATGAAGGCTTACACTGGGCTACAAATAAAGCAGCCAACTCCACTGGAAATAGGAACCAAGCGACATAAATAAGTATACATTCTTTGAATCAAAAAATATGGTAACATCCCCTTCAGATATTTATAATTGGGAAAAATGCAATGTAAGGATCCAAAAAGGAAAATGGTCTAGGATAAACTACTCTGTACTCACTTGATGGACTATATTTAAGTCATTAACATGGTTTTTTAAAATTATACAGCAAACAGAAAAATGTTTACCACGTTAAGTGAAAAAGCAGAACACATGCGTATTATACGTGTTAAGTACATAAAACAGATATATGTGGGTAAAAATAAAACCAGTTAGGGTAAAAGGATTATTCGTTTAACAATGTTTTACAATGAAAAAGGGACAATAAATTTCACTAGATTCTGTTGTTTTTCTTGTGTGCCACTGAGTTGATTCTGACTCTTAGTGTCCCTGTAAGACAAAGTGGAACTCCCTCATAGGGTTTCCAAGGAGCGGCTGGTGGATTCAAACTGCCAACCTTTTAGTTAGCAGCCTGAGCTCTTAACCACTTTGCCACCAGGGCTCCAGATTCACTAATAGCCAGCTCTATTTCTAAATGTCACTTGGTGTTAAGAAGCAAAGATGGCCTGGGATCAGATCCCAGCTTCACCACTTACTAGGTGTGACACCTTGGTATAAGTGGGAATAATTCATCCCTAGACTGCTATAAGGATTAAATAAAATATTGAAGTGCTTGGCATACCTCACTCACTGCAGATGCTCAATAAATGTAACTATTACTCTGTAAGTTATGAACCAAAATACAGGCTTGCCCCACTATTCAAGTTTGCCTTCCGCCACTTTGCTTTTTTCCCTGCATTAGTACCTATTTTTGCTAACTCGAAGAGGATTTCTGCTTTACAGGGAAAAGCGAGAATAGCGTTTTCTGGATGTAAACAGCTAGCTCAAGGGCGTGTGGCCCTGCTGACGGTAAGCTCAGTAGGTAAAATCCAGGTCAGTGATGCAACACAGGTGACAGTCCCCCGTGATCATCTCAGTAACCTCGGGGGTATAGTAAGTAGTCTGGGAACTCAAAGTGCCATGTGTTCAAAGGGGGGCAGCAGGTCTGCGTTTTGGTCCAAGGTGCTACAGTCCAGGGCAGCGGGCAGCCTGGTCAGAAAGCCCAGTGGCTCCTCCCCCGAGGCCACTCTACTTTTGGACTGGGAGGGGCTGGGGGACCTATATGCACTTACTCCATTTTATTTGGAATTTCACTTAAGGCCCAGCTAGACTGTGTCATCACATAAGAAATGACTCATACAGTCTTAGGCACCTCTTCTACAGACTCACTATGTACATCAAGTGAGAAATACAGACAGAAAGAGGGCTTTAAAGTTAGAAATACCCAAATTCCATATCCCCATTTCTTACTTGCAGGCAACCTCTTTAAGACTCCATTTATTATCTACAAAAAGGGGGCAAAACCTGACACCATAGGTTGTCTGTGAAGCCTGTGATGAAACTCAGAACCCAATGCAGAGCCTCGCTCATGGCAGGTCCTCCTTCTACAGGGCTTCCTGGGCTTTCACCGGCACCCTGCGCTGACTTACATCTTTGGGAGGAGGTCCCTCTACGGTCATTGAGACCAGGTTCTCTCCTCGCAGCAGCACCAGACCAAGGACTCGCTTCTCCTCCCTTTCAGCTTGTTTTGAGTTCTTTGGCCTAAAGACAGGTTTAGGAGAAGAAAACAAAAAAGCAACATTAGAGAGAAAGTGAAGCTCATGTTCACCTGCTCAGAGGCCTCCAAGGTTTGCTTTACACTACATCTCCTGACAAATGGTACATAATCTTTCCCCTAGGACAGCCTCTCTGGATAGTCTTCACAGGCTGAATTTGTAATCCCTAGGTGAATGTCTGTTTCCTATCACACCAAGAAAAAACATGAATACACCAAGAGACAGGACAAGAGACAAGAAAGCCCAGTCCTAATCACATTGATTAAAGGTAGGGTTGCACAGCCAATTACTGTTAACTGCTGTCAATAAGTTGTACACCTGTAAAAAGTCGAATTGGCAAAATTTGTGTGATAATTTACATTGACAAAAACAAAAAAAGTAGCTGCTGAGGCTGCTTATATACAAGCAAGATTTGGTTCCTTGATTTGGAGGTTTAAGGTCATGATTTCATGGGACATCAAGTTAATTGATCTAATACTGTTTAGTGCTTCTGTTCTACCTTGTAGTTTACCACATAGTGCCTGGGGTCTTAAAAGCTTGCAAGCAGTCATCCAAGACACAATAATTGGTCTCTACTTGCCTGGAGCAACAAAGGAAGGAGAGTCAGGAACAGGAGGAAAAAATAGAATGTGTGGCTGACTGCCTCCACGAACAACTGCATCCTTTGCTATGAAACCAGAAGAACTGGATGGTGCCCGGCTACCATTACTGAATGTTTTGATCACAGTATATATAGAAAAATCCTGATCAAAAGGGGGAAAATATGGAAAGAATTTCAAATTCTAATGGAATTCAGACTTTCTAGAGCCACTGAAGCTGGATGAACCCCTGAAACTATTGCCCCGAGATAATCTTTAAACCTTAAACCAAAATATCCCTGAAGTCATCTTAAAACCTGACAAGAGTTTAGCTTAACTAGAAAGATTAGATAGGAACCTTAGGGGGCAGTGAGTTTATGTTAATGAGGCAGGAACAACTCAGAAAAGGAGGGTTGCACAGCTCGAAGAATGTAATCAATGTCACTAAATTGTACACATAGAAACTGCTGAATTGGTGTTTATGTTTTGCTGTGTATATTCTCAACAAAATAAAATTTAAAAAAAAAGTCCAGCCCTGGCTCAATGCTATCCCATAGCAACTGTGAAGCCCTTTCCCTCGTCAGGTTTTCTTTGCCAGTACCTTGTTTCCTCCCTTTAGTATAAGGCCTCGCCAATATCAGGAGGCAGCCTGAACAATTCCCCAAGTTATCTGACTCCTACCCAACCCACTTACGTGTAACGTCCTTCTATTACCAATTGAGCCCCACAGGCCTAAACCTCTGTCCCTCACATCAAAAATAGAAGCCACAAAGGAAAATAAGAGTTACCCACTTAAAAATTACACATCTGTTCCTCAAAAGCACAAGCAAAAACCGCAATCCCTAAGCAACAACCACAAAAGAAAAAGCATAATATAAATGAAAACTGGAAAAAATAACTGCAACAGAGCAGGCAAAAAAAAAAAAAAAAAAAAAAGTCAACATCTAAAAACAAGAGAAAGACAATGACAAAACACCCTGATTTTTAAATAACGATTTAAGAGTATCATTTTGACACTTTATTTAACAGTGATTTTGTCTAGATAGGGATTCTTTGCTTCTTTTTTAGCTTATGTAGACTTCCCTTTTTTTGAAAATAATGAACATGTATGCCCTTTCAAAATATGAAAAAAAAAACAACCAAACAAAAACATCTTCTGGGTATTTTAACTTTTTTCTCATAGACCTTTCTGTATTTTTAAAAACCATTTTATAACAAACTTTTTTTATTTTCAGAATAAAATCAACTTTACTTAAAAAATAGGAGGAAACCTTCTGGAATCATTCAACATTGATCTGTTGGCCCCTTCTAATCTGTAGCACTGCAGGAGTCCCTACAACATTTTGTTGCCCTGTATTTCTTGGCTTTGAGCCACAGAAGAAACACCACCCCCAAAGGGAATTCAGGAATTCACAGCAGTGACAAGATAATTGGGCCACTGCACGCAGCAGAAGAGCACAATAACATAACCGCTTTGGGCCTGAAGTTGCCTTGTATGGTAGAGCAATCTTTTTATCGCCTTGACGTCCTGTCCATACGAAAAATCTGTGTCTACATTTTTTAAATCCCTCCTTCTTGTTTTAATGTTGTCATCTTTTACATATTGACATCTGTTTCCCTATTTTCAGTGTTTTAGCTCTGATTTCCTTTTGTGACTTCCCTATCTGGGTTGATATCTGGTTGCTCTGTCCTATGTTCTAGTCTTGGGTTGTAATCTGATGTTACTGATTTTCTGATGGAGGACTCC
>NW_004444040.1:939191-952851 GCF_000243295.1 Trichechus manatus latirostris
ATATGTCATCCCATTGCCTTCTTGTCTGCATGGTTTCTGCTGAGTAGTCCGAGCTTATCCTTACTGACTCTCCTTTGTACATGACTTCTCGTTTATCCCTAGCTGCTCCTGAAATTCTCTATTTTTGGTTTTGGCTAGTTTATGTCTTGGTGACTTTCTCTCAGGATCTACCTTATGTGGGGTTCAATGAGCATCTTGGATAGATATCTTGTCATCTTTCACGATATCAGGGAAGTTTTCTGCAAAATAATCTTCAGTAATTCTCTCTGTATTTTCTGTTATACCCACCCCCCTGCCCCGTTCTGGTACTCCAATCACTCGTAGGTTATTCCTCTTGATAGAGTCCCACATAATTCTTATGGTTTCTTCACTTTTTTTTTTTTAATCCTTTTATCTGATTTTTCCTCAAATAAGTTGGTGTCAAGTGCTTTATCTTCAATCTCACTAATTCTGACTTCCATTGCCTCAGTTCTGCTCCTATAACTTCCTATTACGTTGCCTGATTCTAAAATTTTATTGTTAATATTTTGGATGTCTGATTGCTGTCTCTCTATGGATTCTTGCAGCATGTTAAATCTGTCATTGTGTTCTTCTCTAATCTTTTTAATTTCCTCTATTCTGTGTTCTGTGTTTTGCTTAATTTCCTTCCTAATTTCTTGAAGAGTTCTGTATATTGATCTTTTGTATTTCCTGCCTCCAGTAATTCCAAGAAATTTTCCTCCTCTGGAAAATTTGTAGATTCTTTATTTTGGGAGGTTGCTGAAGCCATCATAGATTGCCTCTTTATGTAATCTGATATTGACTGTTGTCTCCAAGCCATCAATAAGTTATTATATTTATTTATGTTTGCTTACTGTGTCCTAGCCTCTTGTTTTGTTTTGATATGCCCAAATAAGCTGCTCGTGTGAGCTAGTTTGCTTATTGGCACCTTTGAAGCTCTAATGTCCCGTCACCAGGTGGTTAGATCTGTTACTAGGTTTAGCTAGAGCAATCTTGGAATGGGCCTGAAGTTTAAGATCTGCTAGTCTTTAGGCAAGGGTGTCATCCAGTAACTTATGAAATTGTAGGAAAGTAGAAAATATTTCCCAATGTTTTTATAAATGCCAACAAAAATCACTGGCCCCAAACCCATGTGGGGAGCTGAGCACTTACCCTGAAGAGGGTCAGAGGCTTCTTAAAGCAGTTTCAGACCAGGCTGCATTGGGAAAGCCCGTTAGGCTACAGCTTTACAAATAGGCAATGAGGCCAGAAAATCAAGCTCTCCCCACTTTACCTGTGGGGAGAACATGACAGCCCTTTACCCCAGTACCCAGGGGCACTCAAGGTAGAGAAACAAAAAGCCTAGCAGCCCTCCTGACAACCTGTACTTTACCAGAACTAGAAACAAGGCTTACTGGGCTAAGGGAGGAGATTTTTTAGTGTCTAACGTCCCCGCTTAAGCCTGCCCTCTAAAAAAGGAGAGCAAACAGAGAGGAACCAGCTAGCTACACAAATGCCTGTCACTTGGCCCACCCCCCCAATCTTCTTCCTCCCAAGTCCTGCTGCCTCCCCCCCCCCACCCCACCGTCCCCTCCTCACTTGATCTTCCTGAACTCATCACAGTCACAGAGGATCAAGTTCATATGTTTGTCGAAAGCCTTGAAGGTGCCGATGAAGATACGGCCATCTTGCAGGATGCACCTCATCCTGTAGTCAATGTGCTGCAGCATCTTGCTGCTCTTGCCCACAGTCTGCGAAGAGAAATCAGCAGAGATGAGACTCAAGTTCTTCTGAACCCACACACCCCAGTCCTTCCTAAACTTCAGCCATAGCCTTTTTATCCACGCACCTATCCTTCTCAATAGACTCTCAGCTCTTCCTGCCATCCCTTCCCTGGAATTCTACCATGTCACCCTCTGTTTTCAGCCCTGATCCCTGCCCACCGATCTGCCATTCTCCTCTCTCTTAAAATCAGTTTTTCACATATTATAGTTGCCTCTGCCTATGTTGTGCCATAGTTTTCAGGGGTGAGAGTGGAGGGTGTCCCCAAACCAATCAAATCCACCCATACTGGAGATGAGCCATCTGCCATAGTGTAGATTATAGATATGTGACTCAGTGCTGTGGAATATACAAACCTCATTAAAAAGACTGAGCAAAGGAAGAGCTGGGATGGCACTAAGAAGGCTGAAATCTAATCAACAAGAAGTTTGTTATCAGAAAAGAGCTGATTTGATGGGACGTGAGGAACATGGGATCCCCAAATCAAGAATTTGCTAATGTGCCTCTAAGACCACCTTTGGGTGAGGAAAACTTTCTAATGGCCAGGGTGCTAGCCAATTTGAGCACGTAATGGCCTGTAAAAATACATAGCTTTGTTTTGTTATATATATTTTTACCACAATAAAAAAGAGAGAGAAGGAATAAATAAGAATATATAGCTTGTTACACTATTTCTAAATTAACCCAACAAACTTGTGCTTTATAATTTAGCTTCCAATGTTGTTAGTTGCCATCGAATGTAACTTTGCTAAAATAAAGGCAAAGACTACACTAACACCCCAATATGAACCATCAGCGGCTCTTGGGAATTATACTTCTCTCTAGAAACAAATGACCTGGCATTTGATCTATATATCAGCGTCCCATCAGTCTGATTTGTGTGGGTCAATCCTAACTTACCCAATTATTCAGTGCCTTCTATAGACCAGACACTGAACTCAGATAATACAAGCCCTGGTAGCGCAGTGGTTAAGAGCTCAGGCTGCTAACCAAAAGGTCGGCAGTTCGAATCTACCAGATGCCCCTTGGAAACCCTATGGGGCAGCTCTACTCTGTCCTATAGGGTCACTATGAGTCAGGATCGACTCGATGGCAATGGGTTTAAGGTCAGATAAAGACAAGTTTCTGAACTTACAAATGCGTGGATCAGAACCCTGACTCCACCACAGTATCTCCTGCCACCCTGAAGACTCCTGGTTATGTGGTTCATAGTCTCCCTTACATGACTATTTCAACCAGCTTCTAAGCACAAGGAAGTGACCCCTCATGACAACATTCATTGATCTGCCTGCCTTGTAATAACTAATATTAGGTGCTCACTGTGTGTCAAATGATATATTAAGCACTGTACATCCTCTGTCTCATTTAATCTTTTAAATTGGTTCCATTATTAATTCTACTTTACAGATATGGCCACCCAGGCTTGGAGAGATTAAGTAACTTGCCCTTGCCCTGTCTCACACCTGGGAAGCTGTGTTGGAACCCAGGCTGCCTGAATACCATGCCTATTCTTTTAATCAATGCTCTAAACAATATCCGCAAAGGTCTCCCTACTTCCAGTCTCACCCAATATGTAACAACTTGAGTGACTTTTCTAAACACAAACAAGTTCACATCATTCTGCTGGTTAAAATCCTTCAATGGTATGCCCCATCACAAACAAGATGAAGTAGCACACAAGGTCTTTAGTATCCAGGCTCGGCCCAATACCTCCAGCCTCATTTTCTACTCCTCCTTCTCTCTTTTCCCCTCCAGAAACTTTCATGCTATACTTCATGTCTATAATATCCCCTCCCGTCCTTGCTGGCAAACCTCCAGACAATCCCTTAGGACTCGGCTCAGGAAAATCCTTCATCCTAGAAAGCATTCTTGCCCCGCCCCCGTTGTTACTTTTATCTAACTCTAAATTATCACGCTGCACTGTGATTATCTGTGTCCCCAACTAATGTGAACTCAGAGGAGTAAACATACTTCATTCTGTAGTTCCAACGTCTGGGCAGTCAGACCTACTCAATACATACATGCAGAACAAATGAGTTGAATTCTCCCTCCAAGCATTCTCATTCGCTCTCCCGTTTCCTCCTCCTCCCTGTTCATTAAACCCAGGAAGAATACTTTCATGCCACAAGCCTCCCCACTCCCCTCACCCCACCATTTTTCTCCAAATCCATTTCAGCCCCTCATTGTTTTTCACAAGTCTGAGCCTTTTCCCGCGTCCACCCAGGCATTCCAACGGTTCTAGTGCCTGGCTGCCCGCTCCGAAACCCTGGACATACAGCTATTTTGCAAAAGTTTACTTAGTGCCTACCAGGTCCCAGCCACTGTGGCTACAACAGTGTCGGAAGACGCGTTCTACGCCCACCCCTACTAAATGAACCGAGCTTCCATCCCTCGACTCCTGCCTTCCCTTCCTCCACCCCGCCGAGCGGCGCGAGTCCGGATCTCTTCTGTCCAGGACGAGCGGCTGCGGCCTTCATCGCCCAGAGTGGCTCCAACCAACGGCTTCCTCCCCGATCGGCCGCCGTCCCGACTCGACAACAAACTTGGAAGCTCCCAAGCTGTCGGCCGGCGCCCACTTACCATGGTGGCGGTTCTGATGGCTCCGATTCCCGCCGGATTCGCCTCTGCAGAGGCCTAGACGCCACTCAAGACCCCGATTCCCGCCGCCGCTACCGGAAGTGTAGCCTTCAGTAAAAAGCGGTCGGGTAGAAACCTACTTCCGGTCCTGCGCTTGAGTTCCGGGCACTGTGCGGGGGCTCGGTGTCGCGGCGTCGTTAACATCAATATTTGAACTTCGCTGAGAACCTTAGGCTCCTTTTTGGACATCCTCCTTACTTAAATCCTCACACAGTCTGCTTCCCCCCCCGCCCCCATTACCTTCCTGTCCTCGCCTCCCACCACTCACCCCTGGCTCTCTGCTCTCCAGCCACACTGTCCGCCTTGCTTTTCCCTGAACTTCTAGATGTGATTCAGCCCCAGGACTCCTGCATTTGATGTTGCGGCCGCCTCTTCCTCCAGGTATGTGCATGAGTCATGCCCTGACCTCCATCAGAATTTAAGCTCAGTAACATTTTCTCAGCGAGGACTTCCCTGGTCATCCTTTTAAAACCGTAACCTTCCCACCGACCCCAGCCCCTATCCCTGCTTTTTCTCCTTCGCATTTATTGTCACTTAAACACTACATAAGGAGCCCTGGTGGTCACTCTGCGGGAGAAAGATGTGGCAGTCTGCTTTCGTAAAGATTATAGCCTTGGAAACACTATGCGGCAGTTCTTCTCTGCCCTGTAGGGTCACTATGAGTCAGAATCTCCCCCATGGCAAGGAGAAACACTACATACTTTTGTTATTTTATTACTCCCCGCCCCCACTCTCATACTAGAATGTAATCTCCATAAGGGTAAGGATTTTTCTTTCTGTATTGCCCACACCTGCAGTTGCCTAGAACAATGCTTACTACAAAATACTCAGTAAATATTTGTTAAATGAATAATCTTACCAAGTCTCATGACTTTAAAATACTACAGTGTGCTGAGAACTTCCAAATTTATTTCTCCAATCCTAGTTTTTCCATTCAACTTTTAACCTTTTATATCTAGCGGCCTGTTTGACAGAGATGTCCAACCTTGTTGTTTTGTGATGTTGAGTCAATTTCAACTCAGCGACCCCATGTGACAGAGTAGAACTGCCTCGTAGTGTTGTCTAGGCTGTAATCTTTATAGAAGGAGATCACCAGGTCTTTCTTCTTCGGAGCCACTTGGTCGCTTTGAACTGCCAACCTTTCACTTAGCAGCTGAGTGCTTAACCACTGCACCACCAGGGCTCTGTATGGATGTCTAATATTTAATTTAACATGTTGAAAACAGAATTCTTGATTCTATTCACTGTTCCTCCAACAAATTCCCCGCCAGTGTTCCCAATCTTGGAAGAAGGCAACACCAACATTCAGTAGTTACTCAGTTTTAAAAACAAAACACCAGATTGGCAGCATCCTTGATTCCTCTCTCTCTTTCCCATCTCACAATCAATCCGTCAGCAATTCCTGTGGGCCCTACTTTCAAAAGGTCTGGACTCTGTTTTAACGCGTTCCGCTGCTACCACTCTAGTCCTGGCCACCACTCTCTCGGATCACTGAACAAGCCCCCATCTGGTCTCTGCTGCCACTTTTGCTCTCATAGCAGCCAGAGGGAACCTTCTGTAATGTTCTGGGATTATGTCAGCTGTTGTCACTGCCCTGCTTCCCACCTCCTGATGACTTCCCAGAACACATGGAGTAAAATCCAGCCCTGCATGGTTGGGCTGATGCCACCTTCTCCAACTTCATCTCTTTCAATTTTTCCGTCATTCATCAGGCTCCAACTACGCTGATCTCCTTGCTGTTCCTCAAACCCAGCAAGGACAGCTCCCACCCCAGGGCTTTACCACCACCTCTACGCAACCCCACCACCCCCCACCAGATATTCATATGACTGGAGCCGTTACTACCTTCAGGTCTCTGCTTACATACAACTCCTCGGAGAGGCTTCCCTGACCATCTAGCCAAAAGTGTACCCATCACTCTCAGTCCCCTATCCTGCTTTTTCTTTGCGTATGGCTTATTGCTCTGATGTTACATTGTATACTTATTCATTTGTTTTTTTGTCTGTCTTTCTCATTAGTACATAAGTTCCAGGAGGGGACAGGGAACCTTGGTGGCACAATGGTTAAGCGCTCGGCCGCTAGCCAAAAGGTTGGCAGTTTGAACCCACCAGCTGCTCCGAGGGAGACAGATGTGGCAGTCTGCTTCCATAAAGATTACAGACTTGAAACCCTATGGAGCAGTTCTGCTCTGTCCTATAGGGTCACTGTGAGCCAGAATCGACTTGATGGCAGTGGATTTCCAGGAACGAACAGTGCCAGGCCTTAACAGGTGCTAAATAAACATTTTTGAATGTATGCATGTATGATGTGTTAGGAGGCAGGGTAACTTGGGGGCAAGGTAACAGCTGAGGAGCCAGTTCTGGCTCTGCCACTTATTGGCTGTGCAACCTTGGCCAGGATTATTCATCTCTCTGAGCCTCAGTCTCTTCCTCTACAGGCTGACAGAAACAGGACAACAGTACATGCCTGTCTCACGTGGTGTGAGGATATGAGAATGGATGCTAAGTGTTTAGAATACTGCCTGACAATAGTAAGTATTCAGTAAAACAGCTGTTGATAATAACTCGGAGATCCCTATCTTGGCACTGAATGCTTTTGACATTTATTTCTGGTAAGGGGATGAGTGTGTGTGCGTGTGGTTTAACTTGCAAGTAAGAGGATTCCACTGTGATTCACTTTTATACTCCCAGTCCCTAGTACAATTTCTGGCCCATAGCAGGCAGCAGCAAATCCTTATGAATGAATGAGAATTAGTCAAATGGTGGCTATCTGTGGGGTAGAAAGTTAAAAATGATGGACTGCATTATAGTCTGGGACAAAGAAATGAGGTTTATAGAAAAAAATAGCACAGTGGATAAAGCATGGGCTTTAGTACTGGCTCCTCTACTTACTCATTAGGTAACCTTAGGTGTATTAGTTAACATTTCTGTACCTGAGATTCCTTATCTGTAAAATAATAGTACAGCCTTGAAAGGGTGATTGAGAGGATGAAATGAGAGAATGCAACTAAGAAGCCAAGTGCTAGGACTGGCATGGGGTAAGCAATCAACAAACATTAACCACTGCTACAACATTGTCTTAGTTATCTTTTGCTGAGTAGCAAACCTCCCTGCCCCACCCTACCCCAATTTATTGGCTTAAAACAGCAACAATGTATTATTTCGTGTGTTGACTGTTCTCACCAGGGAACACTCCTGTGCTTATTTGGCAGAGAGATTAGCACTGCATAATGCATGTGGCCTCACTCACCTGTCTGGAGGTGCTGGCTATCAGCTGAACCTACCTCTCCAGGTGGCCAGCCCAGGCTTCTTCACACTATGGTCTCAGGCCAGCAAGAACAGAAGCTGCAGGGTCTCATGAGGCCTAGGTTCAGAAGTGATGCAGCTTTGTTTCTGCCACATTCTACTGTTGAAGAGCTGCGTTTGTGAGAGTCCTCTTAAATTCTCCCCCTATCTTCTACATCCAGTCAATCACCAGCTGCTTTTAAGACAAACCCTACAAACTCTTATCTTTCAGCCCACACTGACTAGAGTTCAGGTATAAATTTTGCCTGGACAATTGCAACACTTCTGACTTCCCAAATTTATCCTAGTCTCTCCAAGCTGTTCAGGCCTCACCTTTCGTTCTCCTAAGTCTCCTCTCATATTCCCCAAGGCATGTCTTCAATCCCCATATAATTCCTGTACCAATATATTCAGCAGAAAATCTCATGTTTCAAAGTTTAGGCAGACAAAGCTCCAATCTCTCAACATTAATTTACTCTCTAAGATTGTTACAGGCTGGGCTCCTCTCTCAAGAGACAAGTAAGCCTCTTTTAGTGGCAGTGTTCACTAGACTTAGAAGGTGTGGGCCCTGCTACTTTTACCCTAGGTTATTAGAACAGACACAAAAGAGAGGCAGCTAAGGCAAAAACTCTTCTAAGTAGCATTAGAATTCATAAAAGTAAGCTCTCTTTCTCCCAGTCAAAAAATAGCCTTCAAGTTCCCGAAGGAAGTGGAGAGTAGGGAAAAGGTGGAAACTGATGACCAGCAGCAGTGAGGGTTCTGCTGAGCCAGCTCTGCCTTGGATAGCTGAGCAAGGTAAGCTGGGACTGGTTCTTGTGGTCTGCATCTTCATGAGTTTTTCCAATCCTCTGCTGTTGGCCCAACACTCAGAGACGGAATGTGTTTTTTTCTTTAAGAACACTGGTGGATGAACACTTGGTATCTTGTTTCATTTATACAGGATTCCAGAATGTCATTTTCAACCTCTCCCAAACTTCTGTTTAATTAAAGAGTAGTTGAGTGTTTGGCTAGTCACCAAAACAATTCCTTAAATTAAAATTAAAGAATACGGAACATGGCTGGATAAAAAAATCTTTACACAATGATTACATAACAACATAGATTTTATCCCATGTATTATGCACACTGGAAAGAAGAAATAAAAAGCATACCATGATAATTTACTAATGGAAAAAGATCACGCTATCACAGACCCTCATGTTTGCTGACAATCTGCTGTTTTCTTTTAGAAAAAAAGTTAAACTTGAATGTGCTTATGTTAGGTATGTAAGAAATACATGTTGAGTAGAAATGGTTGTTGTTAGTTGCTATTGAGTTGGTTCTGGTTCATGGTGACCTTATGTATAACAGAATGAAACGTTGCCCTGTCCTGCATACCATCTTCATGATTATTGGTAGGTTTGAGTCCATTGTGAATCACTGTACCTAACTTCACAATTAGGTGCTGTCAGATTGCCAGGCATCTTGAGTGTCCCCCACCTGCATCCTCTCTGTATTGGCTTTCACAAGGACGCATCACACAAGGTGTCCACTTTGCTACCCAAGTAGTAGGATTTCTACAGGCTCTTTCGGCAGACCACAAGAGAGGCAGCTAAGACAAAAACTATTCTAAGTACCACTAAAATTCATAAAAGTAAGCTCTCTTTCTGAGACCAGAAGAATTAGATAGTGCCCAATGACTGCCCCGACAGGGAACACAACAGAAAGTACCTGATGGAGCAGGAGAAAAGTGGGGTGCAGAACTCAAATTCAAGTAAAAAGACTAGACTTAATGATTTGACGAGACTGGAGGGACCCTGGAAGACATGGCCCCCGGACTCTATGTTAGCCCGAAACTAAAACCGTTCCAATTCTTCAGACAAAGATTAGACTGGACTATGAGACATAAAATGATACTCGTGAAGAGTGTGCTTCTTAGCTTAACTAGATACGTAAGACTAAATGGGCAGCTCCTGTCCAGAGGCGAGATGAGAAGGCAGAGAGGATCAGAAGCTGGTTGAATGGACACGGGAAATCTGGGGTGGAAAGGAAGAGCGTGCTGTCACAGTATAGGGAGAGCAACTAGGGTCACATAATAATGTATGTATAAATTTTTGTATGAAAGGCTAACTTGAATTGTAAACTTTCACTTAAAATACAACAACAACAAAAAAAGTAAGCTCGCTTTCTCCCAGTCAAAAAATAGCCTTGTAGTTCCCAAAGGAAGTGGAGAGTAGGGAATAGGTGGAAGCTGATGACCCGCTGGTTTCCACACCATCACAATTACTGGGTCAAAGATTTCCATACTAAAATTGACATTCATTTTTCATAATCTACTACCACCTTTCAGAAAACTCAGCAAAAATCAACAAGAAAAAGACAATTCTGAAACTGAAGGTGAGGAACAATGGAGGGTTCTGAATTCAAGGTCACAGCTCAAAGAAAGGGCCAAGCTTTTGGACAATTACATGAAAATGCCCAAAAGGGGTGGGGCTCAGACTTTTGCGAGTGGGGTCAAATGGTGAGGCCGGCAAGGATGCTGTGAAATAATTTGCATGTGAACTTCCTGACTTTCCACAGTACCCCCCACCCCCAATCCAGGTTTGGTCCCCTCATTAACGGGACTTGTCTGGACTCTGCAGGCATTTGAGTTTGAGACCACTGACTTAATGTCAGAAATAAGCCATCGGCTCCAAACACAAAATCTAAGCTCATCCTCTCTGGGCACCAAAGCCAAAGTCCGGGGGAGCAGGGCATTTGCACTTCCCTTTCCGTAACTCTTCCACTCCCTCCCTCTTTCCTCTGCCGGAGACTTCAGCACACCTCAGTTCTGCTTCCCTCTGGGATGGAGCAGTGGGGATCTGATTCCAGCACACCTCCTGAGAGACAAAGGAGTAATCCAGTGGTGGTCTGGGGAAGCCCCTTGCCAGGTCTGGAAAGATGACCCCTTTGCCCCTTCCCTCTGCTAGGCTAGGACTGACAGTCCATTCCCTGGGCATGGCTGAGTTTGCTACAGGTTATGGGGGATTTCAGTAAGGAAAGTCTGCACTGTTTTTATTTCCATCCTGTTTTCTCAAGGAAGGTGCTGGTTATGACTGCATTTCTTTCTGAAACAGTAGGGAAGGGGCCTTGGGTTATCTGGAATCCTCCCTCCTCAAACCCCTAGATCACTGTCACAGATTGAATTGTGTCCCCCCCAAATATATGTCAATTTGATTAGACTATGATTCCCAGTATTGTGTGGTTGTCCGCCATTTCATGATTGATGTAAATTTCCTATGTGTTGTAAACCGTAATCTCTGCCTATGGTTAATGAGGCAAGATTGGGTTATGTTAAAGAGGATTAGGGTGGGGTGTAACATCCTTACTCAGGTCACATCCCTGATCCAATGTAAAGGGAGTTTCCCTGAGGTGTAGCCTGCAACACCTTTTATCTTACAAAAGATAAAAGGAAAGAAAAGTGAGCTGAGAGTGGGGACCTCATACCACCAAGAAACAAGAGCCAGGAGAAGAGCGTGTCCTTTGGACCTGGGGTCCCTGTGCTGAGAAGCTTTTCAACCGGGGAAGACTGATAACAAGGACCTTCCCCTAGAGCCAACAGAGAGAGAAAGCCTTCCCCTGGAGCTGGCACCCTGAATTTGGAGTTTTAGCCTTCTAGACTGTGAGAGAATAAATTTCTGTTTCTTCAGGCTGTCAACTTGTGGTATTTCTGTTATAGCAGCACCAGATAACTAAGATAATTACATATCCATATACACTTTCCCTGTGGCTTCCAGTTTTGACCAGAAACAGAGTGTTGGTGTTATGGGGGGAGTTCTCGCAAAGGGACCTTAGGGGAAATGTGGCAAAGGATGGGGGCCCCCATTCCCAGGCGCTCCAACCCTTTTCTCCCACCTCAGCAGGATTCTCTGGAAAGCTGACTTCAAAGTGAGGAAAGTGGGTACAGGCTGTGGGGCCAGTGACTCCTCTGACATTTTTCCATGCCATGCTTTGACAGGGTGTCAAGAACACTCTCTGCTTGTTTTGATTTTCGAAGTCTGATACCCATTTTGGCAAACTCCAACTGGGCAAACAAATTGGCTGGAGCCTAGGCAAACCCTCTCTAGTGAGTAGCTATTGCCCCAGGGTCCAGGGGTGAGAGCCAGGACATGCAGAGTGGCCAAAAAAAAACTGGGTAATTTGGGTTTTGAAGGAGAAGCACTAGAGAGGGGTATGGCTAAAGGGTCAGATCCTTGGAGTGAAAACCAATGGAGGTGGTATGGCTAGGCTGTCTCAGAGCAGTTATTAGAATGATGTGGGCATGTCACTAGCAGGATTGGGACCTAGGATTGGAGGGCTGAGGAGACATGGCTAAAGGACCTTACACCTGGTATTAGAAATGTGTTTAGGGGTCTTTAGACCTATCATCATTGATCTGACATAGGAAATAGACGAGAGGCCCAAAGCAACAAGACTGAAGAAGTCTGGATCTGACCCTGAAATCTGGAAGGCTCTGGAAAGCTGACTTCAAGGCAAGGGAGAGTGGGAAGTTAAAAGGACCCTGGAACTAAGACTGGGAACTGAGCATTAGGGAACAGCCAATACTTTGATGGGTGGAGAAAGTTTCAGCAGACCTGAAAACAGACTACAAAGTGAAGGAAAACCAGGGAAGGGGGCTTTCACAGAAGCCAACAGAGGAAGGTAGTCACAGAGAAAAGTGATGAGCTAGGAGAAGCAGTAATCCAGCCGCTGGAGATGGGGAACCTTCCCTCCCATCACCTGGCATCTGTCTCCAAAACCTAGATCACTCCTCCCCCCATGTAAACGATCACATTCTCTGATAAATGTATCTAGGACTTACTTTTTCTTAAGGGTTGAATTCATTCGAGAAACTTAGACTGTGAATTTGAATTCCATGTAACTTTCAGGACAGATGAGTAACAGTCTGAATTATGGTTTATTAAAGAAAAATTTTACCACAATGGAAGAACAAAGAAGCCTGGGGAAGAACTGGTATGAAAAGAAAATAAGTCAACCATTCTTACATGACCTAAGTAAAGCCTTCTAATTTTCTATTCTATTTGGTTATAGAATGTGGAGACATCTGTCTAGTTAGTTACTACTGACACTTTCACCCTCAGAGGATAGGTGGTCAGGAGACTTCTGAAACCCCCTCAGAGGTGGATGAAGCAGTCATTTGTAGGCAAAATTATGTCCTCTTAAGTCAATTGAGGAGGGACACTGGAATACAGTTCCGCCCACAGACCCTGCCCACAAAGCTCTTTTCCCTGAGTGTGTCTTCTAGAGCAAGAGAAAGTATAACCTATCACTAAAGCACCTCAATTCTCCCTGCCCGCATAATGCTCCTCCTCCTCCAAAACAAAGCTGTTCCTCTGATGTATAATGAAGTGTGCCTTTTGCCCAAATTCTTGCCCATTCGCCGTGCACACGTAGAGCTTCTATTCTGTGTCCTCTGGTGTGTGAGGAGGAGTGATTTAAAGTTAAGCATTGACCACACTAAATGCAAACATAAGACTTTTCATTTGTGGGTGTCTTCGGATGTCTGACTTCTGGCTAAAGCCTCCGCCACACTCACTGCAAACACAGGGCTTCTCCCGCGTGAGCCCGCTGATGTCTAATGAGGCTTTGCTTATAGCTAAAACTTCGCTCACATTTCTTGCACACATGTGGCTTCTCCTGAGTGTGTCCCCTGGTGGCGGAGGCCTGGCATCTGGCTAACGTCGTGCCCACACTCCAGACACAAGTAAGGTTTCTCACCTGAGTGCGTCCTCTGATGTCTGATGAGATTTGATATGCGGTTAAAGCCTCGGCCACATTCCTTGCACACATATGGCTTCTCCCCTGAGTGTGTCCTCTGGTGTCTAAGGAGGTGTGATTTCTGGTTAAAGCCTCGCCCACACTCCATGCACACATACGGCTTCTCCCCTGAGTGTGTCCTCTGGTGTATATGGAGGTGTGATTTCTGGTAAAAGCCTCGCCCACACTCCTTGCACACATAC
>NW_004444040.1:952951-958342 GCF_000243295.1 Trichechus manatus latirostris
GTGATTTCTGGTAAAAGCCTCGCCCACACTCCTTGCACACATACGGCTTCTCCCCTGAGTGTGTCCTCTGGTGTATAAGCAGGTATGATTTCTGGTTAAAGCCTCGGCCACACTCCTTGCACTCATGGGGCTTCTCCCCTGAGTGTGTCCTCTGGTGTATAAGGAGGTGTGACTTCTGGTTAAAGCCTCGGCCACACTCACTGCAAACATATGGCTTCTCCCCTGAGTGTGTCCTCTGGTGTTTAAGAAGGTATGATTTCTGGGTAAAGCCTCGGCCACACTCCTTGCACTCATGGGGCTTCTCCCCTGAGTGTGTCCTCTGGTGTATAAGGAGGTGTGATTTCTGGTTAAAGCCTTGGCCACACTCACTGCAAACATATGGCTTCTCCCCTGAGTGTGTCCTCTGGTGCATAAGGAGGACTGATTTCTGGGCAAAGCCTCGGCCACACTCACCACAAACATAAGGCTTCTCCCCTGAGTGTGTTCTCTGGTGTGTGATGAGATTTGACTTGTGGCTAAAGCCTCGCCCACACTCACTGCACACATACGGCTTCTCCCCGGAGTGTGTCCTCTGGTGCATAAGGAGGACTGATTTCTGAGTAAAGCCCCGGCCACATTCACTGCAAACATAAGGCTTCTCACCTGAGTGTGTCCTCTGGTGTGTGACGAGATTTGACTTGTGGCTGAAGTCTCGGCCACACTCACTACAAACATAGGGCTTCTCCCGTAAGAGGGCCCTCTGGTTGGTGATGAACTTTGATTTCAGGCCACAATCTCGTTCATCCTCTCTATAGCTGATTGCTCCAAATCTTGAGGTTTCTAACTCCTTCAACCTATCGTCTGTTTCCACAGAGTTTACCCTTTGGGCTGAGTTAGGCTCTGTTCCTACCACTGTGTTGCCATCTCTGGGGCTTGCTGACTGTCCTTGGGCTAGGCTGGAGAATGCCCCTGAAGTCTCTCTCTCCCCTGTCCTCCCACACAAGGGTTTGGAGACGACTTCTCTCTCTTGACCTTGTGTGTTTTCACTCCAGCACCTTTGATCACAGTCCTGCTGCTCTGACTGCTTCTGATGCCCTGGGCTGGAACCCTCTGGATGGAAGTGATTTTCTGCACATAAGCCTGGGAAGATCTGAAGCACATGTTGGCTGAGGAACTGCTGACAGGAGACAGCCAGAAGGCAGGAGGAGCAGGGGTAGAGTTCTGGCTTCAGTTCTGCTGAAGAGAGAAAGGGTTCCGTCAGAGTAGTGACAAGTGGGCTGTTCTGCCTTCTCTTAGGACAGTCTCTCTATTGCTAGAGTCCCTGGATGAAAGAAACATTAAGCACTCGACTATGAGCTGAAAGGGTGGAAGTTAGGAAGACAGGCTTGGCTATCTGCTTCTGAAAGGTCATAGCAGTGAAAACCGTATGGAGAGGCAGGGCCAAGATGGTGGAGTAGTCAGATGCTTCCGGTGGACCCTCTTACAACAAAGACCCAAAAAAACAAGTGAATCGATTATATATGGCAGTCTGGGAGCCCTGAACATCAAAGGCATATATGAGGAACCAGACTGAGTGGCAGCGGAGGGAGAGACAGTTCGGAAGCAGTGAGGAGTTGCTAGACCTGACCCGGCGAGTGCCTGAGCCCTTCCAGCCTGATCAGCTCATCGGTGAGTGGTGAGGCAGGCAAGCAGCGGTGCTTGGGAGGCACGTTTTCTGCACCGGAAGAGACCCAGCAGCAGAGAGCCTACACGGCCACCCAGAACCAGTGAGAAACAGCCCTCGATCAGCGAAAGATACGTACTTGCGTACGGCCTACAGCTCTGATCAAAAACTACCCCCGTAGGGAAAAACCTCTCTCCCATTTACCTCCCTGCTCCTTGCTCTGCACTGGGTCCCGGACCAGCTTCAGCAATTGCCAAGTCCCCTAGGCCAGAAGTAGGATCTGTCACAAGCCCAGAGCCATTCTACCTGCCTTGGAGAGTGAACAAATTAAGAATAAGAAATGGGAAAAAATAAACTGCCAGCTCCCCTAAGCCAGGAACCCAGGGTAGGCACAGCTCCTTTGCCTAAGCACAGGCATAAGGAATCCACAGATTTTGAGTGCCTTTCCCCCTGCATAGACTTGTGTGGGCCCATTTCAACACCATAGGCCCTCATTACTGCAGTACAACAGGGTATATACTTAAAGTCTAACTTCAGTTGTTTCAGCTGTAAAGTGGCAGGTTCTTGTCATTTGACACTGCTCTGCCCATTAAGCAGGGTCATCACCTACCTACATCAGGGGCCTGAGGACTGGTGGCTCCACCCACGCCACCTAGCCACCTGCAATAGGGACCCATGAATAAGAGGTGCCCGCCCCCCCGTCCTTACAGCCAACAGCATTGGGTGCTCATAGTCCAGTTGCAAAACCCACCCACCTACAGGCTCTAGCGAACAGGGACACGCCTTCCTCCTGGACCACTCAGGGGCGGCCGTCAGCCCCCTGCCTTGCTCAGAGTGCGTCCCCCTGCTGCAGCCAGATGCCTGTGCCTACAACAATCACCCATGCCAGTCTAGGACTGCAGGTGAGAGCCTACACCACACAATTGGTAGCTGTCTACCTGGGCACCTGAGCTGAATCCATACAGGAGGAGTGGGTGGACTCCTGAGCCCACATACCTAGTAACAGATCTAACCAACTGGTGACAGGACAATAGAGGTTCAAAGGTGCCAATAATCAAACTAGCTCATATGAGCAGCCTATTTGGGCATATCAAAACAAAACAAGAGGCTAGGACACAATAAGCAAACATAAATAAATATAATTTATTGCTGGCTCAGAGACAAAAGAGGCAATCCATGATGGTTTCAGCAAGCTCCCAAAATAAAGAATCTAGAAATTTTCCAGAGGAGGAGAATTTCTTGGAATTACCGGAGGCAGAATACAAAAGATTAATATACAGAACTCTTCAAGAAATTAGGAAGGAAATTAAGCAAAACGCAGCACACGCAATAGAGGAAATTGAAAAGATTAGAGAAGAGCATAATGACACATTTAACAAGCTGCAAGAATCCATAGAGAGACAGCAATCAGAAATCCAGAAGATTAACAATAAAATTACAGAATTAGACAACTCAGTAGAAAGTCATAGAAGCAGAATTGAGGCAATGGAAGTCAGAATTAGTGAGACTGAAGATAAAGCACTTGACACTAACTTATTTGAGTAAAAATCAGATAAAAGGATTTAAAAAATGAAGAAACTCTAAGAATTATGTGGGACTATCAAGAGGAATAACCTGTGAGTGATTGCAGTACCAGAACGGGGGGATAACAGAAACTACAGAGAGAATTGTTGAAGATTTGTTGTGCAGAGAACTTCCCTGATATTGTGAAAGATGACAAGATACCTATCCAAGATGCTCATCAAACCCCACATAAGGTAGATCCCAAAAGAAGGTCACCAAGACATATTATAATCAAACTTGCCAAAACCAAACATAAAGAGAATTTTAAGAGCATCTAGGGATAAATGAAAAGTCATGTACAAAGGAGAGTCAATAAGGATAAGCTCGGACTACTCAGCAGAAACCATGTAGGCAAGAAGGCAATGGGATGACATATATAAAGCCTTGAAGGAAAAAAACTGCCCGCCAAGTATTATATATCCAGCAAAACTGTCTCTCAAATATGATGGCAACATTAGGGCATTTCCAGATAAACAGAAGTTTAGGGAATTTGCAAAAACCAAACCAAAATTATAAGAAATACTACAGGGAGTCCTCCGGTCAGAAAATCAGTAACATCAGATAACAACCCAAGACTAGAACACAGGACAGAGCAACGAGATAGGGAAGACACAAAAGTAAATCAAAGCTAAAACACTGAAAATAGGGAAACAGATGTCAATATGTAAAAGATGACAACATTAAAACAAAAAAGAGGGACTTAAAAAATGTAGATACAGATTATTCATATGGAGAGGAAGTCAAGGCGATATAAAGAAATAAAAGACTGGTATAAACTTAGAAAAATAGGGGTAAATATTGAGGTAGCCACAAAGGAAACTAACAATCCTACAAGTCAAAATAAAAAACTAGTAGAAAAATATAAAGACTCAGCAAACACAAAATCAACAATGATGAAAACACATAAAGAAAAACGACTCAGCACAGACAATAAAGTGGAACAAAGAAACTGTCAACAACACACACAAAAAGAAGACATCAAAATAACAGCACTAAATTCATACCTATCAATAATTACACTGAATGAAAAGGAACTAAATGCACCAATACAGAGACAGACAATGGCAGATTGGATTAAAAAAACACGATCCATCTATATGCTACCTACAAGAGACACACCTTAGACTTAAAGACACAAAGAAACTAATACTCAAAGGATGGAAAAAATATATCAAGCAAACAACACTAAAAAAAAAAGCAGGAGTGGCAATATTAATCTCTGACAAAATAGACTTTAAAGTAAAATCACCACAAAGAGTAAGGAAGGACACTATATAATGATTAAGGACCCAATACACCAGGAGCACATAACTATAATAAATATTTACACACCAACAACAGGGCTCCAAAATACAGAAACTCTAAACAGCACTGAAAAGAGAGATACACAGCTCCACAATAGTAATAGGAGACTTCAATACACCACTTTCAGTGAAAGAACATCCAGAAAGAAGCTCAACAAAGACACAGAAGAGCTAAATGCTACAATCAAACAACTTGATCTCATAGACGTATACTGAACACTCCACCCAACAGCAGCCAAGTATACTTTTCCACACATGGAACATTGTCCAGAATAGACCACATATTAGGCCATAAAGCAAGCCTTAACAAAATCCAAAGCATCTTTTCTAACCATAAAGCCATAAAAGTAGAAATTAACAACAGAAAAAGCAAGGAAAAAAAATCAAGCACATGGAAACAACAACACCTTGCTCAAAAACTACTGGGTTATAGAAGAAATTAAAGATGGAATAAACGAAGTCATAGGATCACACGAGAATGAAAACACATCCGAACCTTTGGGACACAACAAAAGCAGTGCTCAGACATCAGTTTATAGCAATAAATGCACACATCCAAAAAGAAGAAAGGGCCATGATCAAAACGTTAACCCTACAACTGGAACAAGTAGAAAGAGAGCAGCAAAAGAAGCCCATGGGCACCAGAAGAAAGGAAATAACAAAAATCAGAACAGAATTAAATAGAGAATAGAAAAACAATTGAAAGAGTTAACAAGACCAAAAGCTGGTTCTTTGAAAAGATCAACAAAATTGATAAACCATTGTCCAAACTGACAAAAGAAAAACAGGAGAGGAAGCAGATAACCCATATAAGAAATGAGATGGGTGATATCACTACAGACCCAACTGAAATTAAAAGAATCATAAGAGACTACTATGAAA
>NW_004444040.1:959435-961189 GCF_000243295.1 Trichechus manatus latirostris
AACTCATTCTATGAAGCCAGCATAACCCTGATACCAAAACCAGGTAAAGACACCACAAAAAAAGAAAATTACAGACCAATATCCCTCATGAACACTCACGCAAAAATCCTCAACAGAATTCTAACCAATAGAATTCAACAACATACCAAAAAATAATTCACCGTGGGACCAAATGGGATTTATACCAGATATGCAGGGATGGTTCAACATTAGAAAAACAGTCTATGTAATCCATTACATAAATGAAACAAAAGACAAGAACCACAAGATCTTATCAATAGAAGCAGAAAAGGCATTTGACAAAGTCCAACACCCATTCATGATAAAAACTCTCAAAAAAACAGGAATAGAAGGCCAATTTCTCAGTATAATTAAGGGCATTTATACAAAGCCAACAGCCAACATCATCCTAACTGGAGAGACTTTGAAAGCATTCCCCTTGAGAACAGGAACCAGACAACAATACCCTTTATCACCACTCTTATTCAACACTGTGCTGGGGGTCCTAGCCAGAGCAAGTAGGCTAGTAAAAGAAATAAAGGGCATCCAAATTGGTAGGAAGAAGTCAAAGTATCTCTATTTGCAGATAAATATGATCTTATACACAGAAAACCCCAAAGAATCCACAAGTAAACTACTGGAACCAATAGAAGATTTCAGCAAAGTTTCAAGATACAAGGTAAACATACAAAAATCAGTTGGACTCCTTTACACCAACAAAGAGAACCTCAAAGAGGAAATCACCAAATCAATACCATTTACAATAGCCCCCAGGAAGATAAAATACTTAGGAATAAATATAACCAGAGATGTAAAAGACCTATACAATGAAAACTACAAGACACTATTGCAAGAAACCAAAAGAGACCTGCATATGTGGAAAAACATACCTTGTCATGGATAGGTAGACTCAACATTGTGAAAATGTCAATTCTACCCAAAGTGATCTACAGATACAATGCAATCCCAATCCAAATTCCACTGGCATTTTTTAATGAGATGGAGAAACAAATCACCAACTTCATATGGAAAGGGAAGACGCCCCAAATAAGTAAAGCAATACTCAAGAAAAAGAACAAAGTGGGAGGCCTCACACTACCTGATTTTAGAACGTATTATACTGCTGCGGTAATCAAAACAGCCTGGTAGTGGTACAACAAGAGATATAGATGAATGGAACAGAATTGAGAATCCAGATGTAAATTCATCCACTTATGAGCAGCTGATATTTGCCAAAGGCCCAAAGTCCGTGAATTGGGGAAAAGACAGTCTCTTTAACAAATGGTGCTGGCATAACTGGATATCCACCTGCAAAAACCTGAAACAAGACCCATACCTCATACCATGCACAAAAACTAACTCAAAATGGATCAAAGACTTAAATATAAAATCAAAAACGATAAAGATCATGGAAGAAAAAATAGGGACAGCGCTAGGAGCCTTAATTAATACATGGCATAAACACAATACAAACCATAAGTAACAATGCACAAGCACCAGAAGAGGGACTAGAGAAATGGGAGCTCCTAAAAATCAAACACTTACGCTCATCAAAAGACTTCACCAAAAGAGTCAAAAGCCAACCTACAGACTGGGAAAAAATTTTTGGCTACAACAAATCCAGTCAGCATCTAATCTCTCAAATCTACAAGATAACTGAAAACCTCAACAACAAAAAGACAAATAACCCAATTAAAAAATGAGCAAAGGATATGAACAGGCACTTTGCCAGAGAAGATATTCAGGTGGCTAAC
>NW_004444040.1:962497-973414 GCF_000243295.1 Trichechus manatus latirostris
TGTCTGGAGGTGAGATGGGAAGGCAGAGAGGGTTAGGAGCTGGCTGAATGGACGTGGGGAATCGGGTGGAAAGCAGGAGCGTGCTGTCACAGTATGGGGATAGCAATTAGAGTCACATAACAATGTATGTATTAATATTTGTATGGGAGACTAACTTGAAATTTAAACTTCATTTAAACTACAATAATAAAAAAAAGAAAAGAAAAAACCCTATGAAGCAGTTGTACTCTGCACACATGGGGTCACACCATGAGTCAGCATCTACTCGACAATAGCAATCTTAACTGCCACGCTTGTTAACTGACAATATATACAACACAATTTGTTTCCCACCAATAATTCATTTATATTCCATTTTTACAAATTGTACTTTCTATTGCAATCCTAAAGGCACCCTAGTGGTGCAGTGTTTAAAGCGCTTGGCTGCCAATCAAAAGGTTGGCAGTTTGAATCCACCTGCCGCTCCACGGGAGAAAAGATGTGGCAGTCTGCTTCCACAAAGATTTACAGCCTTGAGAACCCTATGGGGCAGTTCTGCTCTGTCCTATAGGGTTGCTATGAGTTGGAACAGACTTGTCGGCAGTGGGTTTAGCTACTACAATCCAGTTAATGCACACCAAAAACCTCTTCAACACGTCAGCCAGACTAGGAGCTTCTCAGGTAAGCATCAGACAGTATTCTGCCTTGTAAACAGCTTCTATTATAGTTAGCCTTTTTCTTCTACTAAAACCCTCTAAGCCAAAGACACACAGATATACACTGCCTATAACACTTTGCTATTACTTGATGTGATTGTTAAGGTTGTGTGTCAACTTGGCTGGGCCATGATTCTCAATTATAAGGTAGTTTGGCAGTTGTATAATGATGTAGTCATCTCCATGATGAGATCTGTTTTAATGTGATCACTTCCACGAAAGGATCTGCTGTAAGTAGCCAGTCAGTTGAAGGGGAGTTTCCACAGGGGTGTGGCCTGCATCCAATATATGTCAACTTTCTGCCACGGCTCGCTAGCTTTTTCCTCTGCTCTGGATCCTGCATTCAGCTTGTCAGCATCTGAACTCCAGTTCTTGAGACTTGGGCTAGCAGCCTGCTGTCTTACCTGCCGATCTTGGATTCGTCAGCCTTGGCAGCCATGAGCCAGCCACCTGCCATCTGACCTGCTGATCTTGGGTTTGTCAGCCCCATCAGCTATGTGAGTCAGGAGAAGCTTCCAGTCAGATGCCTGACAGCTGACCCACGGACTTGGGACTTGCCAGTCTCTACAACTGCGTGAGCCATTTCCTTGAGATCAATCGCTCTGTGTGTGTGTGTGTATACACTTCACTGGTTTTGCTTCTCTAGAGAACCCAGTTGTCATGGATTGAATTACGTCCCTAAAAAAGATCTGTCCACTTAGCTGCGCCATGAGTCCAGTATTGTGTGATTGTCCACCATTTTGTCATCTGATGTGATTTTCCTGTGTTGTAAATCCTGTCTCTATGATGTTGATGAGATGGATTATTGGCAGTTATGTTGATGAGATCTACAAGATTAGATTGTGTCTTAAGCCAATCTCTTTTGAGATATAAGAGAGAGAAGCAAGCAGAGAGACATAGGGACCTCATACCACCAAGAAACAGTGCCAGAAGAGTACATCCTTCGGACCTGGGGTCCCTGCACTGAGAAGCTCCTCGATCGGGGAAGAATGATGACAAGAACCCTCTCCCAGAGCTGACAGAAAGAGAAAGCCTTCCCCTGGAGCTAGCACCCTGAATTTGGACTTCTAGCCTCCTAGACTGTGAAAGAATGAATTTCTCTTTGTTAAAGCGATCCACTTGTGGTATTTCTGTTATAGCAGCACTAGATAACTACGACACTAGTCTAAGACACTTGGCAATAACAGTTTCTATGACCTATGTGAAAATCTCCTTCATGACTTTTCCTGTTACAAAGAGGGAGTGATAGATATAAAAAGTCACTCAGTCTGGCGGGCTTCCAAATGTAAAAGACAGTGTATGTGTGAAAATGGAGTAGTAGTAGTAGCATCTGAACCTGTCCAATTTCACGGGGGGATAATGATCAGGATCAACCCGAAGCTGATTTCCATGAGGTGGAGGTCAGACATACCTCCACCCTCCAACCTGTTTACCAATTCTAACACCAGCCATCTTCCCCCACAGTACTCTCTGCTTCTCTTCAGAGTTCGATCATCCTTTGCAATGGCCACACAGAACCCACAGATCATAGTTACCGTTAAGTAGTTTATTAAGGAACAGGGGACAACTGAAGATCAGGATCAGGAAGCATGTAGGCAAAGTCTCCCTTCTTCCGTGCAGTACAGCTCTCTCAGTTCCACCATGCAGGCCTCCTCTCAGCCTCCTGAGGACAGGCCTCCTCTAAGCCCCCTGAGGACAGGCTCCTCTCGGGCCCCTCAGGAAAGGATCCTCTTGGCCCTGCTGTCTGTCATCACCGGCTCTGCCGCTGGGCCCCTCTTGGACTTGTCAGTGCTGGCTCTGCCACTGGGCCCCTTCGTGGCATCTTGCTGTCTTCAGTGTTAAAATCTTTGACCCATATTATAGCTCTTTTAGGAGGTTCCTTGCTTCCTCTCTCTCTCTGCCTCTTCTCTCTTCTTTTTTCTTTTTGCTTCTTCCTGCTGTTTCTCTTTTGCTTCTTTCTGTCTGAAAAAAACCTCTGTGGGGTTGGCTGCTTATATACACAAACTCCTTATTAATTTCAAGGCATGGCCCTCCCACCAGGGCCACAAACTGACAAATACCCTCTTGGTAGGCCACAGACACTTCATTTGTAGTTTACTGACCAATCCCTGCAAGGTGCATACTAATCACAGAGCAGGCTGCAGCCCATGACAAAACTAAGTATCAAACACATTAGGCCAATTCACTGGCATGTCCCATGAAACCATGACCCTAAACCTCCAAGTCAAGGAAACAAATCCCATGAGGTGTTTGGTTGTACATAAGCAGTCTCAGCAGCTAGTCTTTTTTTATCTTTGTTGTAAATATATCTGTCATACAACTTTTGCCAATTCAACTTTTTACAGGTGTATAACTTATTGACTGCAGTTACAATAATCGGCTGTGCAACCCCACCCTTCATGCGATTTTTCCATCACGTTAATCCCTCTTTTCCCTCTCCCTCCTGCCCCTAGTAACCACTAATAAACTTTGACCTCTATACATTTGCCTTTACTTGTCTTTTTATATAAGTGAGGTCATACAATATTTGTCTTTTTGTGATTGACATATTTCACTCAGCATAAGCTCCACCTATATTGTAGCATGTATCAAGACGTCATTTCTCTTACTGGCTGAGTAGTATTCCATCATATGTATATGCAACATTTTGTTTATCCGTTTATCTGCTGATGGGCATTTAAGTTACTTCCAACATTTTATGTACAAATAGTGCTGCAGTGAACATTGGTATACAAGTGTATGAGTTTCTGCTTTCAAGTCATCTGAGTATATACCTTGGAGTAAAATTGCTGGGTCATATGGTAGTTCTATTTTTAGTTTATTGAGGAATTGCCACACTATTTTCCACAATGGCTGTACCATTTTGCATTCCAACTAGCAATGGATAAGGGTTCCAGTTTCCCCACATCCTCACTGACATTTGTTCTTTTTTTTTTTTTATCTTATCCATCCCAGTGGGAGTAAAATAGTATCTCATTGTGGTTTTGATTTCCGTCTCCCTGATGGCTAATGACACTGAGCATGTGTTCGTGTTTGGTGGCCACCTGAATGTCCTCTTTGGCTAAATGTCTATTCCATTGGCATAGTGCACTTACATACATACTCTGCAGGGGGAGGGTGCAGTTGGCATAAAAATGTAGAACGTGCGCATTATCGGCATAGAAATAAGGTATATTAATTAATCCATTGCTAAAAGCTCAGCATGACAGCATTGCCCCTGCTAGTTCTTCTAAGAATTTTATGCTTTTAGTTTGCCCACTTAGATCCTTAGTCCATTTTGAATTTGTTTTTGTTTATAGTGTGAGACATGGATCCTGCTTCCTTTCTGCAAGTGGAAATCCAATTCTCCCAACACCATTTCCTTCCCCATCGAATGGACTTTACACCCTTGTCAAAAGTCAGCTGACCACAGATGTATGGGTTTATTTCTGGACTCTCAATTCTATTCCATTGGTCTACATGTGTATTTTTATACCAGTACTAGGCTATTCTGATTATTGTAGCTGTATAGAACATTTTCAAATCAGAAAGTGTGAGTCCTCAACTGGACTAAACCAAAGCTAAGAAGCTTCCTGAAAACAGTCAAACAATTTGAGGGACAGAGTAGCAGGGGTAGGGAGACCATGCTTTCAGGGGACATCTAGGTCAATAGGCATAACAAAGCTTATTAAGAAAATGTTCTGCATCCTACTTTGATGAATGGTGTCTGGGGCCTTAAAAGCTTGCATGTGGCCATCTAAGATGCATCAATTGGTCTCAACCACCTGGAGTAAAGGAGAATGAAGAACACCAAAAACACAAGGAAAGTAGCAGCCAAGAGACAGAAAGGGCCACATAAACCAGAGACTTCATCAGCCTGAGACCAGAAGAACTAGACGGTGCCTGGCTACCACCAATGACCGCCCTGACAGGGAACACAACAGAGAGTCCCTGATGGAGCACAAGAAAGGTGGGGTGCAGACTTAATGGTCTGATTGAGACTGGACTTACCCCGGAAAGCATGGCCCCTGGATTCTCTATCAGCCCAGAACTAAAACAATTTCCGAGGCCAAGTCTTCAGACAGGGATTGGACTGGACTGTGGGACATAAAGTGATACTCGTGAGGAGTATGCCTCTTAGCTCAAGTAGATACAAGAGACTAAAGGGGCAGCTTCTGTCCGGAGGTGAGATGGGAAGGCAGAGAGTGTTAGCAGCTGGTTGAATGGACACGGGGAATCGGGTGGAAAAGAGGAGCGTGCTGTCACGGTATGGAGAGAGCAATCAGAGTCACATAACAATGTATATAAATTTTTGTATGGGAAAAAATAAATAATTTTTTAAAAAATTGAAAGTGTGAGTCCTCCTACTTTGTTCTTCTCTTTCAACATCGCTTTAGCTATTTGGGGGCCTCTTCTCATTTTGTATACAGTTGATGGTTGGTTTCTCCATTTCTGGAAAGAAGGCTGTTAGAATTTTGATCAGGATTGCATGCAACTTATAGATTGCTTTGGGTAGTACTGACATCTTAACAATAGTCTTCCAATAAATGAACATGAAACATCTTTCCATTTATTTAAGTCTTCTTTAATTTCTTTCAGCACTGTTTTATAATTTTTATTGTGTAAGTCCTTCATGTCCCTGGTTAAATTTATTTCTAGGTATATTATTCTCTTAGATGTCACTGTAAATGGAATTGTGTCCCCAGTTTCCCTTTCAGATTTCTCATTGTTGGTGTACAGAAATCCAACTGATGTTTGTTTGTTGACCTGTACCCTGCAACTCTGCTAAATTCAGTAGCTCTAGAAGTTAGATGTGTAGTTTTCTTATTTCTCATTTTTTTTTAAACATTCTTTGCACTTTGCTTTTTTCACAATATATGCTGGAATTCATGTCATATCAGTTCAGAGAGATCTTCCTTATTCTTTTTTATAGCTTTGTAGAAATTCATTGGATGTTCCATCATTTCCTCAACCAATTTACTATATATGGGCATTAGGTTACTTCCAACATTTTATGTACAAATAATGCTGCAATGAATAACGTGGTATAAATGAATTTTCACAGTGTTGAATGTGAATCTTCAGGGTAGATTCCTGTAAGTAGTAGGACCGTATATGCATATTTTGATTTGTTAGATATTGCCAAGCTTTCCTCTACAATAGTAGCACCGTTTTGCATTGCCATTTGCAGTGTATAATAGTGCCTATCTCCCTCAACCTTGACAACAGTGTTTTGTCACCTTTTGAAATACTGCCAGTGTAATAGGTGAGAATGCTATGTATCTAAGTGTAATTTTAATTTGCATTTATTGCATTAGAAGTGAAGTTAAACATCTTTTCATACACTTAAGGGCCAACGTTATACCAGACTTTGTGAACTGTCTGTTCATATATTTTGCCTATTTTTTCTACCCGATATTTGGTTTTTATTTTTCCCTCAAACTTTAAAATTCATTCTACATTAGGGAAATAACTTCATATCTGGATATATGTGGCAGATATTTCCTGAATTGTGTCATTTCTCTTTTGACTTTGCTTCCAGTGTCAAATTTATCAATCTTTTCTTTTATGCATCTGGATTTTTAGCCAAATATAGAAAGCCTTTTCCTATACCCAGGTTATAGAGGAATTTACCACAGGATATCTGTGGATTAATTTTTTACATTTAGATCTCTGATCATTTGGAATTTTTCTTGTGTATGGTATGAGGTATGGTCCAATATTATATTTTCCTAAATGGATATTTAGTTGCCCAACGTCATTTATTAAAATGTCTACCTTTACCATCTACTGAAACTACATATGTATTTGTGTTGATTTCCTCACTTCCTTTTCGATTCTACTGCTGTTGTAAGCCATTAAATTATTGGGGTTGTGTATTATAAAATTATCCAGCCAAAGGTGACTTAAGTATCTCTTCTGTGAAGTCTTTAAAGATTATTTCAGGGAGAATTGGACCATTTACTTTTAACGGTGCACTTGAAGAAAAGATACCATAACATGAATATATGAAGAAAAAGACTGGTTTAGGAGAAAAAAAGTATGATCTCAAATTCTGATAAGTCTGAGAATAAACTTCTGATGTTTTGTAGACAAGGAGAAATACCGGTGAGACAGTGACAGAGAGAACATGGGTTCATCATAATATGTGATAGTCAAAATCATTGAAGTTCACAAACTGTTTAAGGATGTGAAGATAGATACAGAGAAACAGTGTATGACACTAAGTTCTATGGATCACTATAGTCTGAAGACAAGAGAAACTTATAAGAGAAAAACCCAAAACAGAGATATAAGAGACTAGAGACCTTGGACATTGGTGTTGAGCAAGAGAAAGGAAAATATTTCAAGAAATGCAACTGGATCCAGGGATCCAGGCTTTCAATATCAAGATTAATTTGAACCAGGTAATTTTAGTATTTTCTTCTGAACCAGGAAAGAGAATACTATGACCAGAGAAAAATAAAAATAAATAACCAAATCTAATTAGACTGAATAGCTATAGCCAAATCAAAACACACAAAATTAGATTGAAATGGATAAATCTATACAGGTACCCCATGACTTACGACAGGGTTCTGTTGTAAGTCGGTTCTGACATTAAGTCAAATACCTCATTTTATTGTTTAGTTTCCATTATTACTGCCTTTTATTATCAGTATCTTTATAAATCTGAATTTTGTCTTTGGAGGGTGGTATGAAAATGCTGACATCAGCAAATTACGTGCTGCAACACTGTATGTACTGTAGTACGTATTACTAATGATAAGATGTACAAAAACAAACGGTCATTAAGTGCAGTTTGTCATAACTCCAATACATTGTAAGTCATGGACTACCTGCATTGAGTTTGATGGAACCAGCTCATGATGGGGCTAGTTCAAACCAGACCAGATATAATCCGATAAAAACATGTCAAAGAAGATAAAAATGGAACAAAGTAAATTCTGCATCAGGGAAATTGCTCTGCTGTTTGAATGAAACTCCTACTTGGAACTGGTTTGTGTCTCCAAAAATGTGACTCTTCTCTAGATGGTTTCTCTAGAAATACAGGAATACCTAGAAATGCAGTGAACAATACGGTAGCCACTTGCCAAATGTGTTTACTTAGCACTTGAAATGTGCTTAGGCTGAACAAAGATGTGTTCTAAGTGTACCTACCAGATTATGAAGACTGCAAAAAAAAAAAGTAACATACCTAATGAATATTTTTTTACACTGATTACATGTTGAAATGGTAATATTGTGACATATTGGGTTAAATAAAATATATTATTAAAATTAATTTCACCTTAGTTTTACTTTTTTTAATGTGGCTACTAGGAAATTTTAAATTATCTATGTGGCTCACATTATATTTGTACTGGGCAATGTTGATCTAGAACAAGAGATGGGAAAACGATGGCCCAGAGGCCAAATCTGGCCCTCCGCCTGTTTTCACATAACATGCAACCTAAGAATATTTTTTACATTTTTAAATGGTTAGGACAAAAATCAAAAGAATAGTAGTTCATAGCAACCCTATAGGACAGAATAGAACTGCCCCATAGGGTTTCCAAGGAGCAGTTGGTGGATCTGAACTGCCAGCCTTTTGGTTAGCAGCCAAATGCTTAACTCCTGCTCCACCAGGGTTCCTAGTATTTTGTAGTATGTGAAAATTATATAAAATTCAAATTTTAGCATCCATAAATAAAGTTTAATTACAACACAGCCAAGCCCATTTGTTTATGTGTTACTGATGACTGCTTTTGCAGTTTAACAGCAGAACTAAGAGTTGTGACAGAGATCACATGGCCACAGAAACTATATAGTTACCATCTAGCCCTTTAGAGAAAAAGTTGGCTAAACCCTGATCCAGAATTATGTTGCAACTGATAATATTTATCCACCCAGATTTAAGAATCACTGTAAAAGGAGAATGAAGAACATCAAAGACACCAGGGAAATATCAGCCCAAGAGACAGAAAGGGCCACATAAACCAGAGACTCCATCAGCCTGAGACCAGAAGAACTAGATGCTGCCAGCTACCACCAATGACCTCCCTGACAAGGAACACAACAGAGAGTCCCTGTTTCTCCCTGAGCAGGAGAAAAGTAGGGTGCAGAAGTCAAATTCTAGTAAAAAGACCAGACTTAATGGTTTGAGACTGGAGGGACCCCAGAAGACATGGCCCCCCGACTCTGTTAGCCCAAAACTAAAACCATTCCCGAAGCCAACTCTTCAGACAAAGATTAGACTGGTCTATAAGACATAAAATGATACTCGTGAAGCGTGTGCTTCTTAGCTCAAGTAGATACATGAGACTAAATGGGCAGATCCTGTCCGGAGGCGAGATGAGAAGGCAGAAAAGGACAGGTGCTGGTTGAACGGACACGGGAAATCGGGTAGAAAGGAGGAGTGTGCTGTCACATTATAGGGAGAGCAACTAGGGTCACATAACAATGTATGTATAAATTTTTGTATGAGAAACTTGAGCTATAAACTTTCACTTAAAACACAATTTTTAAAAAAAAGGAAAAAAATTATTGTAAATATTTTAAAAAATGAAAAGAGAAAAAAAATGTAGTTTATGAAATGCAAAAGCCATAGAAAATTTGGCACTTAATTTTAACTTCTGTTGCAGAGGGCATCTCTCATGACTCTCCCCTTTGCAAACTGTGCCCCCAACTTTGCTGGCCTCCTTACAGTTCCTCACACTTGGCAGGCACATCCCTTCCGTAAGGCCTTAGCACCAACAACTCCGTCCATCTGAAATGTTCTTACCCTTGGTACCCAGAGTTCTAACTCCCTCACCCACCTACATGTCAAATGTCACCTCGCTGATTTCAAATACCCAATTTCAAAATTCAGCCAGCCACCCTGTCATATCCAGTACCCCTTTCACTTGCTCTATTTTATTACTAGTTTTTCACTTTATAGCATGTCTTAGCTATCTAGTGCTGCTATAACAAATACCACAAGTGGATGGCTTTAACAAAGAGAAATTTATTCTCTCGTAGTCTAGTAAGCTAGAGGTCCGAGTTCAGGGTGCCAACTCCAGGGGGAGGCTTTCTCTGTCAGCTCTGTGGGAATGTCCTTGTCATCAATCTTCCCCTGGTTTAGGAGCTTCTCAGTGCAGGGACCTCTGTGGGGTTTATTTTTGTTTATTTTATTTGGTCCATAGGGTTTTACTGGCTGTAATCTTTATGGAAGCAGGTCACCAGACCGAAGAACGTGCTCCCCTCCTGGTTCTTCATTCTTGGTGCCGTGAGGTCCCTCTCCTCTCTGCTTGATTCTCTCTTTTATATCTCAAAAGAGACTGACTCAAGATACAACCTAATCCTGTAGATTGAGTCCTGTCTCATTAATATAACTGCCTCTAATCCTACCTGTGGCATAGTGGTTAAGATCTATATGGCTGCAAACCAGGGGTCAGCAGTTTGAATCCACCAGGCGCTCCTTGGAAACCCTGTGGGGCAGTTCTACTCTATCCTGTAGGGTTGCTATAAGTCGGAATTGACTCGACTGCAACAGGTTAATCCTGCCTCATTAACATCATTGAAAAATCACATCAGTTCACAAAATGGTGGACAACCACACAATACTAGGAATCATGGCCTAGCCAAGTTGACACACATTTTTGGGGGACACAATTCAATCCATAACCTAGTACTTATCACCTTTTAACATATCATATTGTGATAACTCTGTATATAGTTTACTGTTTGTCATCTGTCTCTTACACTGGAAGGTAAGCCCAGTGAGGGCAGGGATTTCTGTTACATTTACTAATGTGTTCTGAGTGTCTACAACATTATGTGGCACGTAGTAAAAACAAAAGAAAAGAAAAGAAAACCCAAAACCGGTGGCATGAGTTGATTTCATCTCATGACCACTGCCTGTGTTATAGAGTACAACTGCTCTGTGGGGTTTATTTTTGTTTACTTTATTTGGTCCATAGGGTTTTACTGGCTGTAATCTTCACAGAAGCAGATCACCACGCCTTTAATCTGCAGTGCCACTGGATGGGTTTGAACCACCAACCTTTAGGTTAACATTTGAGTGCAAACTGTTTGCACCACCCAGGAAACTCTGGCACATAGGAAAGGAAAAAAAACAAAAAAAACATGGCACGAATCAAAAACACTGGAAATAACAAATGTTGGAGGGGCTGCGGGGAGATCGGAACTCTTATGCACTGCTGGTGGGAATGCAAAATGATAACGACCATTTTGGAAAATGATATGGCACTTCCTCAGAAAG